>NC_040036.1:71272549-71572549 GCF_003713205.1 Coffea eugenioides
TTATTTAGTAGTTTCTTTTCTGTAGTAGTATAATATTCAATATATTTGTCGGGTTTATTTGTAGTGTTTTATACGATTCATTTGGGTGTATTTATTTATTATTCGTGTGTACGTATTATTTATGTATACACGGGTCTAGTTGTGATAATACACCGTACACGTAAATTCTGTCTAGGAGACTGGGTTTTAAGTGGGACCGCTTGTGACCCCTCCAGCCTTTCCTGGAAATTTACTTGGAATGATAATTCTGTCTAAGGAGATTGTTTCGACGATCTTTCTTGGAAATTACTGAATCGGTTTAATCACTAGTTGTATTTTTGAGTGGGAAATTATCCGGTTTCCCCAACAAGTGGTATCAGAGCCGAAGGTTCATCCTTTGGCTTGTTTGTAATTTGTTATATTGAATACTATCATTTGAGTCTGTAATGACATCTGACAATTTCACGTCAAGAATTATATCTGGGGCATCAGCTTCCTCGTCCACATGGTCGAGAATTCCAATGTCAAATTTGAAGGTGGCGGTGGAGACATTTGACGGTACTGGCCATTTCGGCATGTGGCAAGGCGAAGTCATGGACTCCCTTTTCCAACAGGGTCTTGACATTGTCATTGAAGAAAAGAAATCAGATGACATAGAAGAGAATGAGTAGAGTACCATAAATCGGTTGGCATGCGGAATTATTCGATCGTGTTTGTCCAAAGAGCAAAAATATGCTTTCAAAAACGAGACTTCTGCATGGAAATTGTGGAGGGCATTGGAGGAGAAATTTCTGAAGAAGAGTGGTCAGAATAAACTCCTAATGAAGAAAAGATTGTTCCGATTCGATTACCAATCAGGTACTACTATGAATGAACATATCACTATGTTTAATCAGTTAGTAGCAGACCTGTTAAACTTAGATATAAATTTTGAAGATGAAGATTTGGCTTTGATGTTATTGTCATCCCTTCCTGATGAATTTGAACATTTGGAAACTACGTTACTTCATGGGAAGGAAAATGTGTCTTTAGATGTTGTATGTTCTGCTTTATATAGTCGTGAATTGAGAAAGCAGGATAAAATGAAAAAGGAAGTAGCTGCAGCAGATGAAGCGTTAGTGGTAAGAGGTCGTCAACAAAGCCAATCAAAGGGGAGAAGAGGAAGATCCAAATCGAAAAGTAGAGTTGCCAAAGATGAGTGTGCTTTCTGTCATGAGAAAGGGCACTGGAAGAAAGACTGTCCAAAATTTAAAAAGAAAGGGAAAGCTCCGCAAGACGTAAATATTGCAGAATACAAAAGTGATGCGGAATCAGATTTCTCTTTGGCTGTATCACCTTTAACATCCCATCCAGATGAGTGGATTTTGGATTCAACTTGTACATACCATATGTCTCCCATGCGGGAGTGGTTCTTTGAATTTGAAGAACTTGATGGTGGAGTTGTGTACATGGGAAATGACAATCCATGTAAAACATGTGGGATAGGTTCAATCAAGCTGCGTAATCATGATGGATCCACCAGAATCCTGAAGGATGTTCGGTACGTGTCGAATTTGAAGAGGAATCTCATCTCCTTGGGACTCTTGGAGTCAAAAGGCCTGGAAGTGAAGATGCGAGATGGAATTCTTAAAGTAACTTCGGGAGTACTTGTGATGTTGAAAGGTATGAGGAAGAATAATCTGTATTACTACCAAGGTAGTACAGTTGTTGGGACAGCAGCAGCAGCAACATCTTCCAGTAGCAAGAAGGATGCAGAGGCAACAAAGTTGTGGCACATGCGATTGGGACATGCTGGTGAAAAATCCTTGCAAAATCTTGCCAAACAAGGATTATTGAAAGGTACGAAAGTTTGCAAATTAGAATTTTGTGAGCATTGTGTTCTGGAAAACAAATAAGAGTGAAATTTGGCACTGGTATCCATAATACCAAGGGTATCTTGGATTATGTGCACTCAGATGTGTGGGGACCTGCCAAGACTCCATTCCTTGGTGGCAGGTATTATTTTGTCACTTTTATTGATGATTTTTCCAGAAGAGTTTGGGTGTTTACTTTAAAGAGCAAGGATGAGGTGCTAGGGATTTTCCTTAAATGGAAAGCTCAGGTTGAAAACCAGACGGGAAGAAAGATCAAGATCCTCCGAACAGACAACTGTGAAGAATACAAGAGTGATCCCTTCCAGAAGATGTGCCAAGAATGTGGCATAGTTCGGCACTTCACAGTTAGAAAAATACCGCAGCAGAATGGGGTGTCAGAGCGTATGAACAAAACACTAGTGGAGAAAGTATGTTGCATGCTGTCTAATGCTGAGTTAGACAGAAAGTTTTGGGCTGAGGCTGTGACATACGCTCAACATCTCGTTAATTGCTTTCCATCATCTGCAATCGGTGACAAGACTCCATTAGAGGTATGGTCTGGAAAACCTGCAACAGATTATGATTCTTTGCGTATTTTTGATTCTACTGCATATTATCATGTAAATGAATCAAAATTGGATCCACGTGCAAAGATGGCTCTCTTTATGGGCCTTAGTGCTGGAGTTAAGGGATACCGTTTGTGGTGTCTAGAAGCAAAGAAGACCATTATCAGCAGGGATGTTACCTTTGACGAATCTGTCATGTTGAATAAGGTAACACAAGATGGGACCAGTGGTACTCCGCAGCAGGTGGAGTGTACGCCGAAACAGGTGGAGTTTGAGCAGATAATGGTGAATCCAACAAACAGCACCTTCAGTGACTCTCCCATGACAGAAGAAGAGTCAGATGAGGAAGAGGTTTCAACCCAAGAACCTCAACAGCAGCAAGAGTCAATTGCCGTCAATAGGGCAAGACGAGAAATTCATAAATCTGTTCGTTTTGTTGACATGGTGGCTTATGCACTTCCGGTTATTGACGATGTTCCATCCACATTTTCTGAAGCAGTTCGAAGTACAGAAAATGATAGATGGAAAGATGCTATGGAAGAAGAGATGCAATCTCTTCAGAAGAACAAGACGTGGAAGTTGACACAACTACCGAAGGGCAAGAAGGCAATTGGATGCAAATGGATATTTGCAAAGAAAGAAGGATTTCCTGACAAGATTGATGTTCGTTACAAGGCAAGATTGGTGGCTAAAGGCTACGCTCAGAAGGAGGGAGTTGATTATAATGAGGTATTTTCTCCAGTTGTTAAACATTCCTCTATTAGAATTTTAGTTGGCCTTGGTAGCGCAGTTGAATTTGGAGCTAGCTCAACTTGATGTGAAGACCGCGTTCCTTCACGGTGACTTGAAGGAGGAAATCTATATGGCTCAGCCAGATGGATTCAAAGTTGCTGGTAAAGAAAATTGGGTTTGTAAGCTGAGCAAATCGTTGTACGGATTGAAACAATCACCGAGACAATGGTACAAACGATTTGACCAGTTCATGATGAGCCAGAAGTACACAAGAAGCAAATACGATCACTGTGTGTATTTGCGCAAGTTACAGATGATTTCTACATCTACTTACTCTTGTACGTTGATGATATGCTGATAGTGTCAAAGAGCCAAGTTGAAATTGACAAAATGAAGGCTCAGTTGAGTAAAGAGTTCGAGATGAAAGATTTGGGAGAAACCAAGAAAATTCTCGGCACGGAGATAAGCAGGGATAGAACGAGAGGCAAGTTTTGTCTAACACAGAAGCAGTATTTGAAGAAAGTACTACAACGTTTTGGCATGAATGAAGATTCAAAACTTGTAAGTACTTCGCTTGCTCCTCATTTGAAACTTAGTAGCCTATTATCTCCAAAGACGGATGAAGAGCGAGCATATATGGCGAAAGCCCCGTATGCTAATGTAGTTGGTAGCTTGATGTATGCAATGGTGTGTACGAGACCCGACATTTCACAGGCAGTTGGTGTGGTAAACAGGTTTATGCATGATCCGAGCAAGGGTCATTGGCAAGTTGTGAAATGGATTCTACGGTAAATCCGAAATACCGTAGATGTTGGATTAGTATTTGAGCAGGATAAATCACTTGGTCAATGTGTAGTTGGATATTGTGATTCTGACCATGCAGGTGATTTGAATAAGCGACGCTCTACAACTGGCTACTTGTTCACGTTTGCTAAGGCGCTAGTTAATTGGAAGTCTACTTTGCAGTCAACGGTGGTTTTGTCTACAACGGAGGCAGAGTATATGGCGATTACAGAAGCTGTAAAAGAGGCATTTTGGCTTCAAGGATTGCTTGAAGACTTGGGAGTTGGTCAAAAACACATTGACGTGTTTTGTGACAGTCAGAGTGCTATTCACTTAGCAAAGAACCAGGTCTTGCACGCAAGAACAAAACACATTGTTGTTCGTTATCACTTTGTGTGGGAAATTCTCGAAGAAGAGGAGATTTTTCTCCAGAAGATTCGGACTACGGAGAATCCTGCAGATATGCTGACCAAGGTGGTTATAAGAGCCAAGTTTGAACATTGTTTAAACTTGGTTAACATCCTGCACATTTGAATTGGCGCCTGAGGGCGCAAATTTGAAGGCACCGCAAGGACCATTTGTTATTTTTTGTTTGTGAGAAGATTTGTATTTTTTGGGTGAGACTAGAAATTATGCCAAGGTGGAGATTTGTTGAATTCAAAACCTAAATTGTGGACTTTTTCAAGTCACAATTGTTGAATTTGTGGCATCAATTTATATCCCACATCGATAGAGTTGAGAGCTTGGGTAAAGGCTTGAGAGTTATTTAGTTATAAATAACTCTCAAGCAAATCAATTCAATTACACCAAGTACCAAAAACAAAAGAATTACCCAAAAAGGATTTTGTAATTCTTTTGTAACGTTTTCTTCTCCTAAATTATAAGAGCAGGCTGCTTGAGTGGTGCTCGGAGAGTAGGCAAAATTGGCCGAACTCCGTTATCAATTTTCGGGTGCGTTCTTTCCTTATCTTTTTTTATTTGTTCCACATTTATTTATTAGTTTCTTTTCTATTGTAGTATAGTATTCAATATGTTTGTCTATATTTGTCGGGTTTATTTGTAGTGTTTTATACGATTTATTTGGGTGTATTTTCTTATTCGTGTGTACGTAATATTTATGTATACACGGGTCTAGTTGTGATAATATATCGTGCACGAAAATTCTGTCTAGGAGACTGGGTTTTAAGTGGGACCGCTTGTGACCTCTCTAGCCTTTCATGGGAATTTACTTAGAATGGTAATTCTGTTTAAGGAGATTGTTTCGACGATCTTTCCTGAGAATTACTGAATCGGTTCAATCACTAGTTGTATATTTTGAGTGGGAAATTACCCGGTTTCCCCAACAGTTTTGCCCACTGCTTCCAAGGTAAAACTATAAATCGTCTAAAGGAAACATCGTTTTGGATATATGCCCACTAGATTTTGCAGTCTTTAAAAACTTCAAAATCTTATTGACACTAGGCTAGTTTTCTTCAAACATCTAGCTGACCCATTTTTTTTTTTTATTCTTGTTTCTTTTTTCTTTTCTTTTTGTTTCAAGGGTAACCTGTAACTTTATTAGCAACAAAAGACAATTATTTTATGCATTAAAGGCAAATATAAAATGTTTTTGTTTAGAAGACATTATAATACAACTGTTTAAGTAATTAGTACCTGTCAGAGAGAGACAGAGAGAGAGAGCGAGAGGCAAAAGTTGCCTATGCTAATCTTTACCTAAACCAAAATCCTGTCATCCAACCGCTATTCTTTGCAAACAATTCCTCATTAATCATGGAAATTCTTGATTCCAACTGTACACTCCCAAGAAATACAAGACAGAGGACTGAATTTTCCCTAGCTGGCAACAACTAAGTCCTTAAGCTTTGCATAATTTAATCTATCCTAGTAATGTCAGATTGAGATGAAGCAAGAAAAGGTTGATATAGTATTATATTAATCTTTATGATAACACATCTACTATTGTAACCTTAAATTTAAGAATCACTCACACAAATGTCACTTAAAAATTAATTTTTTGGCATTTTGATATAATCTCTAAGCGGATCAATATAGTGAAATTGATCATCTATTAAGTACCCATATACTAGTTTTGATGTTTATATATTATGTTAGATAAGATCTACCACTTCTCATACAGAATAATTTTAATATTTATTAGTCTAACCGTATTAACAATGGTCTATTTGTGTCTTTTATTAAAATTTTCACGCACTCTAGTGTAACAGTTAAATTATATCAAGATGATATAGTACAAACGTCACAAAAATGAGCGTCAATAAAACTTTACATGTAAAAGTTTGTAAATAAGATGTATTCAAAAATCAAATGCAAACGTAATTGACACATATGAACTATTTTTATAAACTAATCAGCTATGCTATAGTTAAGATACTTATAATAACATCCTTTGCTGACACAGTTTCATGTATTGTATGACTTGTAAAATTCATGAATGCAAAAAATTTATGTTTTACTCTATAAATTTATTTTTACTAACTCTAAAAATAATTGATTATCTTAGAGTTTATGAAAAAAGTTAAATAAAAATTTGCTATAACATTTTTATATCAATGTTTTTATCATATCTCTTGCATTAACAATAAAGAATACTATATTTAATTTTAAAACATTAATATTTTAATGACTCATTAGTTCAACTACTAAGCCACTAGTTGAACCAATAACTTATTGACCCATCCTCTTTGTCGGGTTCCTATATATTCGAGGTACGTTTAATAACAATGGTGCAAAAGCTTAAAAGAAAAAACTTTTGGATGCCAATTGTCCTAGTATAAGTTCTACATGCAATGTCGCAATATTTGGTTTAGTTTAGGTGCAAAGTGCTTCAAAAGAAAAGTAAAGAGTACTAATTGAGAATTATTGAAATATTGGGTTTGCATAATTCTCACTTGGCCCGCCATCTTCTATTTTTTATTTTAGTTTCTTTTATGTTTATCTCTATCTACCAATAGAATCATAATGCTCATCTGGTTTATCCCTTGGCAAAAGCATCGTTGAGTGATTGAATCGGTAGAAAAGAAGAAGAAAAATATGATGGGTAGCTCAGGATTCTCATAGAAATTGTGCAATCATCCAAAGCTTCCCAAAGGTAAGGTTATTGCAGTGGTGGTTTTAGATGAATGGGATGAAGCACATCCCAATCAATATAATTGCATCCATGTTGCCGAAACTCCTGTCATGAACTAAGAATGGTGCTCCTGAGAAGTGGAGATTGATCTGTTTATCTTTGGTGGGACAGAAGAGTACAACACAAAGGAGAGAAAGAAAAAAGCAATGTCTGATACAAAACCTTGAGATTAATTCAACTATGGAAATAACACTGCAAACAATTTTTTCCCCCAAAAAATGTAAGGGACTTTCAAAAAGAAAGAAAGCAGGAAATGCTAAAACAAAACAAGTTATAACAATTCAGTATATTTTGAATTAAGGGATATGAATTAGAGGGTATCTTTTAAGGAGTGTAAAAGTGTAAAATTCACAGGCCTCAAACTGAATGGTGGAAGAGATGAAATAAGACACTACCCAACACGAGGTAGAGGGATTGAGGGCAGCCAAACCACGATGTGATGACTGAGGCCATTGAATTTGGGACTTTGTTATGAATTAGATGCGTCTTCTGATAAAATTTTCTTTTAACAACTCAATTACTAATCTCTTCTGCATGTATGGCTGGGGGGAGAGGGAGAAGTTGCAGGTTGGATTGGAGAAGACAAATGGTGGGCTAGGTTTTAGGAGAAAGAAGGGGCTTGGGTCATTCTGTATCTAATTAAAATGTTAATGGCTTTTTCATAGTTTTGAGAAAAACCGGAATAACAGGCTCCTGTGAGTTTGAAACTATTACTGAAATAAAAGTTTTTGCCGAAATAAAACCCAGACATTGCTTAAAAGTTTTTATTTTTTACTGTGAGTTCCTACAAATTTTTTTTTTTTAAATTTTGCAATCATACCTGGACTCTCCTAATTTTTCCTTGAAAGCTGTTTGGATTTAATTCATTTTTGCTAAGAGACCATTTACAATCAATAGAAATCAAAGCTAATTTTGTTACCGTACATGAAAGACCTCCTGCAAGCAACCTATCAGCAACTGCAGAAGCCCACTTCCTATAAGCTGCTGTGAGTTCCCCAGGATTTGTGTCCATTTTCCCATCAGTAGGAGGTTTGCCAAGCTTGGAAATAGCAAAATATGCCAGAACTTGGTCAGGATCACTGAGAGCTTTACTTTGAAACCAAGTCTCCAGCATCCCATTCTGGAAAAAACAGTTGCTTTGAAACCCGAGCATGGCTATGGCTCTGACCTGATTCATACTTTGGGTTGATCGAATTTAAGAACAAGTGAGAACCGTGCGAACTGTTCAAACCGGAATGAACTGCTGAACCGACAATTTTTTCGTTTTTGTCTATTAAACTAAAACAAAAAAAGGAAAAGAAAAGAATAGGTTCTTCTTAACTCCAAAGACTAATCATTAATTGCCACATTGACTCACTTTCTTATCATCTTTTGTCTCTTATCAAGTTTTTATTTCTATTTTCTAGTTACCTGACTTTTTCTAAGCTCCAAGTTTCATTTTTTTAAAACAAAGTTACAATGCTTAATCCCCAAAGATATGATTTAAAGTCTAACTCACAATAACTAATTCCTAAAGACATGAATTCTTTTTAATTTCAGAATATTGTAGTTTGTTTGGGTAGGATTTAAGATTTGTTTTGATAGATACAATTGAGATTAAAAATTTTATTTGTGAAAGTCCAAGTTCTTTGAAAATATTAGACTTAGAAAAAATCTTAAATTATTCCATTGGGTATCTATTCTATGCACATATATTTATATAATTTATTTTTTAAAAATTCATTGAACTGAGGTTGAACAGGTTCAATCAGTTGAACCAAGATTTGAACACATTACCCCTTCAATTAACGGCCTGATTTTCAAAACACTGAAAAAAAAACCAAATCTGCCAGATTTCCAGGATCTATTACAACTCTGCGTAGTGCTTACACATCAACCTTTGTCCTCTTCAGTAGCAGGGAAAACACAAACCGTGAAGGCGAAAAGTAAAAAAATTTGTGCAGGAAAATTATCAAGTAATTAAAAGTAGTTGCACACCACCTTGTTGCCATGTATATTTGTGAGAGGAGACGTAGTTGCTGCTGAAGTTGTAGGAGGAAAAAATAATAAACTAATAAAAAGCGAAGAACACTAGAGCCAGGCGAAGAGTGTTGAAGGAATTTAAACCAAGTTATCTTAGTATTTAGTTTCCTAGTTCTTTTAGTTTCTTGTTTCGATGTCTGGTTTGTTTAATTTCCATATTAGTTTAGGTAATCTCAACTCAATTTCCAAATAAGTTTCAGTTTATAATTATGTTTGTTTAGGAAGTTTAGTAATCTATAAATACTACGAGTGTAGTAGATTATTACTTAAAGAGTTGAGTCGAATTTTGGAGAGTTAAGTTGAATCTTGTTAAGTTGAGCTGAGGGAAAGCCTCTAAGTTGATAAAGTTACGACATGATATTGTTATTGCTAATATTTGAGTTAATAAATTATTGAGTATTTGTTATGTGTTTATTCTCCTCCTCTTCCTACATATCTTTGTACGTGTTAGAATTGCTTCCACTGCTCACATTTTATTTTGTGTAAGCAAGTGGTATCAAAGCTCTGGACTTTGATCCTGGGGATCCTAGAGCTTGTTCATGAAATTAAAGTATAGATCTGTGTTATTTACAACATTGTAACGTTTTTGTCTTTGATGGTAAAAAAGATTTTGATGTCTGGATTTGGATGATGAAGCCGCCTTTTCAAACTATTGGACTTTGGAATATTATTATAAAGGGGTTCATGTAACTTGTAGAAGATACAAAATTATCAAGCGATGCAATTAATGAATTAGAGAGGAATAAATAGTTGGATTGCAAGGCATTCCACCATCTCAGCATCCAAGTCCAGATACATGTAGCTAAGAAATTCATACATGCAAAGATGACAAAGGAGACTTGAAAATTTTTTATGACAAAGAAGAATTGTGTGATGAAAAAGAAGAAAAAGAAGTTTTTGATGAAGCAAAAAAAGAAGAATCGCAGAAATTATGAGGGCACGTGAAGATGAAGAATTTGTGGGTGAAAAAGAAATTTCACATGTGATTGAAAGTGAAGTCGTTGATGATATGAAAGCTATGATTGAAGATTGTGATGCTGTAGACATTCTTGATGAATTATTTGAAGAAAACAAATCAATTAGTCGGATTGGTTGATATCAATTATGGAGTTGAAGATTTTATTGAAAATTGTGACACTACTTTAAGTGATGGGATTGTTCATCTTGACAAATTTGAGGGTGTTGCAAACATTGGCAACTATGATTTTAGGATTTTAGCAGCTGCCTGTCAATTGAATATCATGGTTTCTTGTTCTTCATGCTTTTAGTTATCTAGTAGTAATGTCTCACGCGTGTTGGCCGTGATTGTATTAATCCAAAATATTACTACACTTTTAAGATACTAAAATGTTTCGTAAAATTTTGATTGTTAGGTTTAGAGTAGAATAATTCTTATATTTTTTGAGTTCTTTTAAGCAATTTTTGTAAAACATTTTTAAATTTTGAACTCTTATATGGGATTGGTTTTTGATTTGGGACAATTTTAGAAACCTTAGAAGAAACCTCCCCTGAAATTTTTTATAATATCACTCAACTCTCCCAAGGATTTTAAAATCTCACTTACCTCTCCATCAACTTGACAAGTTTAAATATTTCTATCAAATGTCACAGTGACAAAATTACCCTTACTCTTAGCAACTATTTAACAAAGAAGCCAAAACAAAATAGAATTTTTAAATTAAAAATGTAGATTAAGAAAAACAAATTGCTATCTAGTAATGGTCCATATTTCTCTATACAGAGGAGGTGATAGGATAGCAAAGGATGTAGATAAACTAAATCTAGTCAAAGTCAATCATTTAGGAGGATTTTGGTGAATAATTAACACCTTGAGAGATTTTGTGGACAATTATAAGGAAGTCAAGAAATTTTAGGTAATATATTTCAATACACGATATATTTTAAATTATGCTAAAAACTAAAAATAATCGCTTCATATGTGTGGTTTGTAATATAAATTCAACTTATAAAAAAAGTTTTGTAAATAAGTCAGAATTAAAAAATTAATCAAAAATGATCTAATGACCAAAAATATATCTAAGAATATCCTTTGACTTTGTTAAAACATCATGCATTATACCAAGTAATAATTGTTGTATATCTATAAAAGCACTCACTATTGCATTTATAACTGCTCATATGTTTATGTTTTTATTTTTTAATCTTATTTTATTTTTTATTGTTGTTATAAGCTTTATAAGTAGGATAACATAAAGGTACTATTGGAACAAAAGTTTATGTTTCTTGCATTTTTTTCAAAGGGGCTAAAATGTTACAAAAAATATCAATATGAGGGAGATAGGAGAGATTTTGAAAACCTAGAGAGTGCTAAGTGATATTATGAGAAACATCAGGGGTGGTTTCTAAAATTATCCCTATTTATTTTTATATCATTACTGAAATTTTAGTATGAAATGAACCGATAATTCCTATAGGTATTGAATAAAGTAAGTTGAACTTTTTTAAACCTTCATTGGATGGTCCTTTTTGGTAGATCTGGATTTTGTTGAGATTTCTGCTAGCACTGATTTGTTTGCTGTGGTCACTATAATTGGGGATTTAATGCATCAATGATGGCAACTTTTGGTCATGTTTTAATCCTATTTTTTACTATTTTCCAAGCAAAAAATACATTAATTGCAAATGCTTTTTTTTTTCTTGTCCAGCTGTTTGGTTACTTTACATTTTCGTCTGATATTTTATGGTGCAACTCCACATTGTCATTTTTTTGTCATCGTCACTTTATCTATATTATCCTACTCTATTCTAATCGAAGGGGAGGCTTAACTAGGCTTACCAGGGACTGAACTATCATCGGACCAGACGGGTGCGATGGTAGGTAAAGTTTGAATTCTTGACCTTCCACCCCACCAAACCTTAAGGACTTGGTGGTGATCAACGGCACAAAAGCTGTTGGTTACATTGTCCTTTATTTGGGTGAATGTAAAAATGTAATAGTCAGGATTAAGGGAAATTTTCCAAATTTTCCAAGGATTAATTTTAGAAACCTCACTCAAAGTTCATCCTAATATCATCTAGTACCCTTAAAATTTTAAAAATCTCACTTACCTCCCCTATCAACATGATGTAACTTGATGTCCTGATCAGAGGTGATGAAATGACAATGTTACCCCAATATTTTCCTACTCTTTTAAGTAGCAAATGGTTGGGAAAAGAAATGAAAAGTCCTACAGTCTAAAATATCTGAAATAACAAGAATGACATCTAAAATATTTTTCTCCCTCTTTGTTAGAAAAATCATAGCCTTTAATGTTCATTTTTGATATAATTGATCTCCTGAAATTTTCACCCTAACTTCCCTCTTCGTGGGAAAATTTTTGTGTCTCTTTGGTACAAAATCTTTATTTTAATTTCTTCCTTATTCCAACCAATGTCTTAAAGTTTTTGCCTTTTCATAATTGAAGTAGTTTTAGAAGTTATTCGTGCACAAAACGGTATTCTCCAATTACAGTGTCTCTAAATTTATTATTTATTGTACTTGCACCTTTTCATATTCTAAATTTAATATTTCACCTTATTTATTTTTTTTTCATATTTCAAAATTCATAAATCAAATTGTATAAGGGTAAAAATGGAAAGATAATGTAATCTTTCTCCACCAATGCATTTTTAATATTACTTTTACACATAAGGGAAGACAATGTCAGAGCTATGTGAGATTCTTGAAACTTCAGGACTATTAGGTGATATTAGGATAAACCTCAAGAGAGGTTTCTGAAATTAACCCATTTCCCAAATATTGTAAGGAAAATCATACTATGTTGTTTTAAAGCATTGATTCACAAAAATTAGATGAACCATGTCGTTTTAGAAGTCCATTACCGAGACTTATAACTGTCCAGATGTAATGAACTGATTGGGCCCAACCATTTTCTCTCTCTTCTTCTTCTTGAATCCCTCTCTCTTAGCCAATTTCAATTACTTTCTTTTTGTCATGCAAATATCCTCCTTTTCTTTAAATTCTTACTAAATTCCTAAAGAACTTGACAGTATACGAAACCAAATTGAATTCAGCATCTCCCACCCAATGCCAGCAACGACAAATAAGTGGTAGCAGTGATCCTATCTTCGGCCATTACAACTTCAATCACCATGAACCAGTTTGAGTGTTTAGTAGCTAGCAACCAAAATGCAACTACCAAGAACACAAAGAAAAAGAATTGCAAGAGATCGGATTCTTCAATTCTATTGGAAAGAACCTAGGTTGAAGCAGACCAATGCATCAAGGAAATGGCACCATATAGAAGCAGTTATCATCGCTGTTCGATAAATAACATTTCTTCAACTTTTTTCTAAAATTCTTGATTTAGTAGCCTTAGTTTATTTCTATTTTAATTTCTTATCTTTTTCGTCTTGAGATTTGTTTTATTTTTTTCGTCTTCAATCTTAAAGATTCTTGATTTTTGCCTTTTTGTGTATATTTCGAGAAGTTTTAAGAATTGCAGATGTCTTTAACAGCTTTGAGAGACGTTTTATATTTTTTTGGGGTGGGGTTGAGGAGATAAAGGAGAAGGGATAACAGAGTTTACTATGATGAAATAGTCGTTGACACAGAATTTAGTATGATGAAAGTGGTGTTTGAATCCCTATTTTTTCAGGATCACTCAAGCATAAGCTGTGTTAGATACTTCAAGTAATAGTGACTCACAGGTATATCAATTGCGATATACAAAAGAGTTAATTTTTAGAGTTATTTTATGTCTAAGTTTGGACTAAAATTGGAACAGTTGTGGACGGAGGAAGCCGATCGAAATTTGGTAAGGTTTTGCAACCAAAAGTTTTCCTTCACAATAGGGCACAATCGCCCTTGCCTTGGGTCATGAGGATGGGGGAAAGGCTGCTACAAGAGTTTCCTTCACCTCACTAGCATAGTGCCACTTGAAGGAAATGAAGCAAGTATTGTTTTTGCAAAAAAAGAATCGGAGCTTTCACTGAGGTTTTTAGTCTCTATGGAGAAGAATTCGATGATAGGTTAGAATAGTATTTTATCCAAGATTTCACAAAAAAACATCGCAGAAATATCAGGAAACATCTCAAGGCTATGAGATTGTTAAGAAGACCTTGCCAATGGACAAAAATGGCCCTCCGTTTGATGGATGTGGTGTCTATTGAAATTGATTCAATTTTGGATGACATTGATTTTGTCTCAAGCATCACTCAAGCAAGGCATGAGGCCTGAAACAAGGCAATCTTGAGAAAATGTATGATGCCTATCTTTAAGTGTTTGGCAGATGCCAAAATGCACAAGAGTAGTGTCCATCAAATTGTTGTTATAGGTGATCCAAAGATTCCAAAAGTGGAGCAGTTGATGCATGAATAGTTACGATGGAAGCTGTTGGGGTATTCTAATAAAAAATTACAAATATCCCATAATTATCTATTAATGTTTTCGGTTACAAATTCTATATATTATTATGTAATAGCCATAATGGATACAATGGCTATATAATTATGAGTTGATTATTATATAATTAATTTAGACTATTATGTTTTGTAACCAAAGATTGTATAATGACCTTTCTTAATATTCTAACTTACAACTTCTAGAGGTAACATATTGAAACCTACTACATTGGATTAAACTCCGTAGGAGTACGAATCATCTTAAAGAGAACGATGTAGTCTGCGCATCAACCCATGCCAAATGTACTTTTATGGTACAAATTATTTGTAGTTTTTATGCAATATTGAGGTATGAGAATTCTTGTTAATTTTCTTGTTGAATTTAGCTCAAAACCAACAATTTTAAGATGATTTTGGTCGTATTCAAAAGGCATTATACTTATAAATTTTGAACTAGTTGTGAAACTGCCAAGTAATTTTAGATGCGTCTCATTTATTTATGCACATGAAATCTAATGGCGAGCTTTTAAGAGTAAGTAATTGACTAATTCAATTTCCAAGACTTGTAGTTTATCTATAGAATGCAATGCATTTTATAATTGCTCAATCACATTCAAATTAAATTGGAAGTTTTTTGGTTCAGTTTGTGGGGTTTCCCTTAATGCAGGTAACGTTCGAGGGGTCTTCGGGAGTTGGTGGCTCAAGCGGGTCAAATCGGAGAGGCTCAAATTCATCTTCCGGCTCTTGCCTAGTCTTATCTGCTGGCACATCTGGAAGGCTAGGAATAAGGCGCGATTCCAAGGGATGGGGATGAACCCGGTTATTGTTTGTCGGGCTGTTTTCCGGGATCTTAAGGATGCCTATGGCCTGGAATTCATGGAGTTGCAGTAGGTGTGGGATTGGCCTACGTTCTTCGACGGGTGGAGCAATGGCCTGTTGTCTTCCGAATGAAGTTGATCCGTTGGTACTCTCCTCCATCTCGGTTTGTCAAGATGAACATAGACGGATGCTCGAAAGGTAACCCTGGGGTGAGTGGTGGAGGTGGGATCCTTCGGAACTCTGAGGGTAGATTGCTATTTGCGTTCTTGGGATTCTTAGGGCAATGTACCAGCTTACAGGCGGAGGCCAAGGCTTTGCTACTTGGGCTGTAGTTATGTGTGCAACGAGGTTTTTTAGAGAATCTAATTGTTGAATCAGATTCGTTGATGCTAGTACGAACTCTCTGGCAAGAGTCCCGTTGTCCTTGGTCCATCGATGGGGAGGTGGCGAAGATTTTACATCAAGCTCGTAGAGGGGTTTAGGTTGTGCACTGCTACAGGGAAGCTAATACGGTGGAGGATGTGCTGTCTAATGTGGGCCGTGCCCATATCGATAAGAGGATTTGTGTGTATGACACCTTCGCGGGCCTCCCATTTTTAGCCAGGGGTGCTTATCGTTTAGACAGATTGGCTTTTCCCTCCTTCCGCAGATGTAGGCCTTTGCGCCGGAATTCCAATGTGTAACACTCCTTTTTAATTGAATAAAAGTCCGAGAGTTTTTGAAAAAAAAAAAAATTCATTTCTTAAATGTGTATCATCTCATAGTCTTGAAATACCTAAAGTTATGTTATTAGACTTGTTTATGAGTATTTTCTTGGTTTCGGTTTTCAATGCGATTGCCAAAAAAAATAATAATTGCTCTACAAAAGTACAAGTCTTATGACATTATAGTTTAAAAATTATAAACTAGTGGGCCATTAACTTGAATTCAACTCCAGTCGAGATAACTAAACACAATGCATGTATAACTTGGAGTCAAGTTAAATTTCCAAGTTTGTAGACAGCCTCATCTTTAACAATGATGGTCTCAAAATATATAAAAGACTTTGCAACTATTTAGTTGTTGAATATGTTAGATTTCAAAAAGTCAAGTTTCTTGTTGCAGTTAATGTGTGATTTGTGCGCATTAAGATGGCTCTTACGCTTAGATATGACTCTGAGTGTATATCGTTTAGAGTACCTGGAACACTATTTCCACACAATCTTAATGCATGAACTTCGTGAATAGTCTTGAATGCATAATTGTTTGAAAAAGTGGGGGTATGTAATTGCATGATAACGTTGGTTACATTCTATACTAATTTCTTCAATTGAGTGCATGACCATGACATGTTGAGGATATTTTGTATGATATAATCCTTGTGTAATTTGAAATATTTTGTAGATGAATATGTAAATAATATCTACGGAATTGAATGAATCATTTGTCAATGCTTTGCTATGCTTTAACTATGTGATTATAAAAGATGTTAATATATTATTTATGCTAATGTATGGTACTTTATTGGTTATGAGTATAAATTCCATCTTCTACTAGATTGCTTGGTGGTAGTATATACTCCCAATGATTTTGCTCAAAGTACCTTTGTCTAAAATTGTGATTCTTACCTCTGTTTTCAGCCATAAATTAGTGAGTACTATTTTATAATTCTTTCTAGTTTGTTGAAAAAAGGTTAAACTTGGGAGGTTGTTAACTTTTTGTGACAGTTTAAAGCTACTGAATAGTTCTCTAGCTAGCCACTTAGTTTCGATCGGCTATGATAAATAGTGGGGGTGTCTAATTCCAATGGGTAATACAGAGCGTTGCTTTTAAATGCTATATGCTTTTACTTTAACCATTTTGGTACAGACTTTGAAATTTGATCGTGAGATTCTATTGAAAATTATATTATGAGTTTCTTATTCCTTGTTTTAAGTATGTAGATTAGTGGTGACCAATAAATGATGCCTAATGCAAAGGTTTTGGAACACTTTGTTTGGTATTTTTGCAGTAGTAAAAAATCCATTAGAATTGTGATAATCGCCAGGTTCTTTCTCATGATTAATGGATTATTTTGGAATATTAGAGGGGTAGCTAAACTTCCTAATCTAAGAAGATTGATTAAATTAATACGGATACATCACCCTCAATTTGTTGTCATTTGTGAGCCAAAACTAGACGTATCTAAAATTGAGTCCATTCGCTTACGTCTACTCTTTGATTATGTGTTTGTTAATTGCTCAAGTGATATTTGGATATTCTACAGTAGTCCTTTTGTTTGCTCTATCGTTGGTAGTTCGGATCAGCATATTTCTCTAGATATTCAAAGTCCATTGCTTCCTAGTAAATTTGTCATGTCCTTTGTTCATGCAAAGTGTTCAGTGGAGGAGCGCAAAGATTTATGGTGTTCATTATTACATGATAAGCCTAGTTTACTACCTTGGTGCATTGGGGGTGATTTTAACGTAATTTTGGCACCTCATGAAAAACGGGGAGGCCGTCCATTTGCCATAGCTGAGGGGGCGGATTTCATGTCTTTCATGGAGGAGGCTGAGGTCTTCGATTTAGGCTTCTCAGGAGCTAGTTTTACATGGTCTAATAATCGGCGGGGTAGAGCTCGAATTTCAAAAAGGTTGGACAGATTTTTAATCAATGGATCTTTCTTGGATCTCTCTAACAAAATCTCTGTGCTTCACTTGGCAAGACATCCCTCGGATCATGCACCATTGAAGATTACGTTTGCGACCCGATCGGATATTAAACCTCGGCCATTCCGCTTCTTAAATGTCTGGACTACAAAACCACAATTCCTGGAGGTGATTCGCCAGGCTTGGAATCAAGATGTAGAGGGATCTCCATTGCGCGTTTTATGCTCCAAATTATTGGCCACGAGAAGGGCTATTCAAACATGGAACAAGCAACACTTTGGGAATGTTATTGATGCTGTTCGTTATGCGGAAATGGCGGTCCATAGAGCAGAGGAGGTTGCGGATCAAGACTATTCAGAAGAGTGTCAGATTGAACTCAATAAGGCACAGGCAGAGTTTCGGCATGCAATGTCAATTGAAGAGCAATTTTGGAGGCAAAAGGCAAGGGTTAAATGGCTTCGTCATGGAGATAGAAATTCAAGGTACTTTCATGCGGTAGTAAGGCAGAGACGTGTTCAAGGAATGATACACCGTATAAAAAAATCCAACGGCGTTTGGGTAGACACGGATGATGATATATCAACTGAGGCAACAGAATATTTCAATAATCTCTTCACAGGTTCTTTGGAGTCATCTTCTGATATGCTACACCTAATTCCGTCGATGATTTCGGGAGAGGATAATAAGAGGCTGGAAGCAGTGCCTACGATCAAGGAAGTGTACGAAGTCGTCAAGTTAATGGATGGAGAAAGTGCTGCTGGTCCAGATGGTTTCACAGGAAAATTTTTTACATTTGCTTGGGAGGTGATCGGCCAAGATGTCTACAATGCGGTACTCAGTTTTTTCTGTGGGGCGGATTTGCCCCGTTTCATCACCTCTACTTCAATCGTTCTAATTCCAAAGAAGCCAAATCCTCAGGAATTTTCTCATTTTAGGCCCATCAGTCTATGTAATTTTTTCAATAAATTATTATCCCGAATTTTGGCGGACAGGGTGGCTGTTTTATTGCCAAAAATAATTTCCCCCCAGCAGACAGGTTTTGTGAAGGGCCGCAATATAACTGAAAATTTTCTCCTAGCTCAAGAGGTGGTATCGAGTATGGGAAAAAAGAATAGAGGTGGGAATGTTTTAATAAAACTCGACATGTCCAAGGCGTATGACCGGGTGTCATGGGGTCATATTATTAATGTTCTGAGGAAGTTTGGATTCGGGGAAATATTTATTGACCTAGTATGGCGATTGCTTTCTAATGTCTGGTTCTCAATCATTATAAATGGCTCCTCCTACGGTTTCTTTAAATCTTCGAGAGGGCTTCGTCAAGGTGACCCATTATCACCTGCATTATTCATTATCGGGGCCGAGGTGTTGTCTAGAGGATTAAACAATCTCATCATGCAGTCGGGCTTCGTGGGATTCAAAGTTCCTTATGGGTGTCCTTCTATAACTCATTTGGCGTTCGCGGATGATGTTCTCATATTTGCAAATGGCTCTTCCTTTTCTCTGAAGGCTATTATGCAGGTGTTAGAGGCATATCAAAGGTGTTCGGGGCAGCTGATAAATGTGCAAAAAAGCTGCTACTTGGTACATCCATCGATGCCACTGGCGAGAAGAAGGCAAATTGAACGTATCACCAAGTTTACCTGCCACTCATTTCCGATACGTTATTTAGGGTTCCCGCTATACTTTGGAAGATGTAAATCATCATACTTTGGAGAAGTTTGTCAGTCTATTCTAGGGAGGATTTTGTCGTGGAAATCAAGATTACTTTCCTTTGGAGGCAAAATAGTTCTAATCAAACATGTGTTGGCATCAATGCCATTGCATTTGATGTCGGCTGCAGTGCTCCCGGGTAAGTTGTTCAAAACTATAGAAAAGACCTGCTCAGCCTTCCTGTGGGGGTCCTCACCCGCGGACTCGAAGTACCATTGGATACGATGGTCTCATTTGTGTTATCCAGTTGATGAGGGAGGAGTTGGATTTCGGAGACTATGGGACGTATACAAAGCTTTTTCATGCAAGCTTTGGTGGAATTTCCGAACAGGATCATCGTTGTGGGCAATGTTCTTGAAAGCAAAGTATTGCAAAAGCCTCCATCCTTGTCAGGTAGAACTCAAATCAACGGACTCGGCAATCTGGCGGAGGATGGTCAACGTCAGTCGACAAGTGGAGCTCTCAATGTTATGGGACGGGTCGTGTCACTTTTGGTACGACAACTGGTTGGGAAGTGGTGCGTTGTTCCTACAAGCACAAGTTATCCCAAATTTGACTTTCCGCAATTTCGTCATCAATGGTCACTGGGATTTGAATTCCTTAGGTCTTACAATACCAAAGGAGAAAATGGCCTCCATTGTGAAACACATACCACCGGAAGAAGGGAGTGAAGTTGAAGTCATTTGGATGCCCACCACATCTGGTAGATTCTCTCTACAATCGGCTTTCGAAGACATCAGGCAGGCCCGCAACAAGTCGATGGTTTTTGCTTCGATTTGGCATCCTCGGATTCCTTGGAAAGTCTCGTTCTTCATGTTGCGACTATTTCTAGGAAGACTACCGCTACCAGATAGGTTATGTAAACTTGGTTTTCATTTACCGTCAAAGTGCTTGTGTTGTTCTTCGGCATCTGCAGAGTCTATCGAGCATTTATTTGCCAATGGACAAATAGCATCGGAAGTTTGGAACTATTTTCGAGGTTTATGTGGATTTAGCTGTTCAGGGTCTTCTCTACGGTCCTGCATAGTAGGGTGGTGGTTGCGGTTACATGATACTGAGACACGACAGCTTATTGACCGCATTCTACCTAATATAGTTTGCTGGCAGATTTGGAAGGCAAGGAATAAAGCAATGTTTGAGGGTGTCCAGATGCGATCGTCTGTTATTTGTCATCTCATTTTCTCGGAAATTCAGTCCATCGTGGGAATCCACTTCAAACAAATTTTTCGATTCCAATCTTTTTGTCATTTGTATGATCGATCGAATGTGTCTGTCGGTACGGTTGCATACAAATTTGTTCGATGGGAGACAAAGGAGATAGGACGGCTCATACTTAATACGGATGGATGTTCTAAGGGTAATCCAGGAGTGGGTGGAGGTGGAGGAGTTCTTCGGGATCCAACTGGTTCACCACTGATTGCCTTTTCGGCTTATTTTGGAGAAACTACATCTCTCCGTGCAGAAGCTTGGGCTCTCCTTATCGGTCTTCAAACGTGTAAACATAGGGGATTCGAAAATATAAGTGTGCAATCAGATTCGCTGCTCTTAGTTGGGATCATTCAACGAAGCACTCAATGTCCGTGGCAGATTCGAAGGGAGATCAGGCAGATTTGGAAGCTCCTGCAGGAACCTATTCATTTTTCACACTGCTACCGAGAGGCTAACACAGTTGCTGATGCGTTGTCTAATGTGGGCGTTTCTCACCCACATCAAAAGGTCAAGGTATATGACAGCTTTACTATGTTCCCAAGGGAAGTTCGTGGGGCAATTCGCCTTGACAAATTAGGTTTACCGTCAATTCGGAAAATAAGACGTATGTAACACGAATTTATGCTTTGTAATTTTCTCTCATCAATAAAATAAAAAGTTGTTAAAAAAAAAAAAAAGTCAATTACTAGGCTACTAGCCATTGAGAAGTTAATGGAAAATGGTGTGGCTTTACTTGAGGTGAGCAAATATATGCCTATATTATCTGGCAGTAATAAATGGATGGAAATTTTCTCTCAAACGAATGGTTCAATATATTTGGACCAATAAGAGAGTTGGGAAACAAAAATATCAACAATATCATATTTTTGCTGTTTTATTTGTGTTAAAAATAAATCTCAAACTTGAGTAAAAAATATGATATACATCGAGGGTGATAAGGCAAAATCCCATTATATGTTAAAAATCACTTATGAGGATACATACGATCACCTAGGGACTAGGGACCGGAGATCTCAAAAATTAAGTTGGAGACAAATGAATCATAAAGTGATTTGATTGATTAATACGAACTACTTTGATTAAATTGTCTGTCCCTATGATCTAAATGCATTTGTGATCCTATGATGATAAGTGAGATGGACATTTATTAGTGACCCAAAAAAGGTAGTGATTTTAGACTAGAAAAGTTTTCTAATTTGCTGGTTTGTCTATTATTTTATGACTGCTTAATTGATCGCATTTATTCATGGCAGGGATTGGGTTTAGCCATGCATGATATTCTTCCAAATGTGGAACATAGGTATTGTGTTAGACATCTACGCAATAACTTCAAGAAACATCATCCCAGTGAAACAATAAAGGGCCTGTTTTGCGGTTGTGCAAGGTCGACATATGAGAATAAATTTGAAACTGAAATGGACACCTTGAAGCAATATGATGAAAGGGCACACGAATGGTGATTATTTCGCCATTGGTCAAGGTCAGATTTCTGGACCATAGCTGTATGTAACATTCTTCTCATTAATTTATGTGAAAGTTTCAATTCAGTGATTTTAGATGCAAGGGAAAAGCCCATTCTTGGCTATTGGATGAGCCAGATAACTTCACGGACAGCAATTGATAAAGTTGAAGATAGTCACTTAGCTGCTGCTAAATGTGTAAAAATCTGTTTTGGGCTTGAAATAGTTTTGATGCCAATCATATTTTTTGCTACTGTATTTAGTTTTGGATGACTTGGTGTTATGAAGTTAAATCTCCTTGTCATTTTTTGTTAGCACATGTAACAGTTTACTAGCTAGACTAGTGGTCACTTAGTTTTTGAATGATATGGCATGGATCACTTAATTTTGGATCACTTAGTTTTGGATGATATGGCATGTATAGACACATTGCTGGTTGTCTTCTAAATAGCTTCTATGTAACTCTGACTATGTTATTCAAATGCAAATGTAGTCATTATATATTTCGTGAATATTTTAGCTGTTTTGCTGAATTGGTGCTGATTGGAAGTGTCCATAAACAAGCAAAATTCTATCGAAATTTTGGGAGATCTTTTACAAGTTTGTTTAGTGAATGTGTTAGCTACTTTGCTAAATTGATGCCAAGTGAAAATGTCCATAAACAGGCAAAATTCTGTCAATTTTTTAGCAGATCTTTCACAAGTTTATAGTTACCAAAACAATGACCAAAAACAAAAAAAGCTCATGAACTTGGCTGCTTATCTTTCATATCCAACATTCAAGTTTACAATGATACACCTTTCTCCTCAACTTTTACAAATCCATAAAATTTTAGCATCTTTCTCCTCCAAACTTTTACAAATCCAAAACATATTGGCGTCCAGATATCCAAAAGATCCAGAAAATGTCCAAATCTAGTGCATCATCTTTAGCTCCAACACATCGTGCCTCTGTTTTCCATTGCCAACAAGCACACCAGTAATTAAAATGCAGCAACAAAAAAAAAAAAAAACACATGCCAATGTCAATAGTTTCACTTTTGTTCTCAATTTCCTGATCTCAATCTTCAATTTTGCATTTTCTCCCCCAACACTTCTGAGGTCCCTCAACAATTAAGCCATTACATTCTGCATCTTTTGAGGCATGGGTGGATCATACCACAAAAAAATTAGGGAAAATCGCCAATTTAGTCCCTAACCTTTTTTTTATTGTCGATTTAGTACCTATACATTATTTATAGCCAATTTAATCCCTAAACTTATATTTCGATTCCAATCAAGGAGCTTAGCGGCGGCGCCACCGCATAATTTCCATCAGCTTCCCAATCGAGCAACCCAAAAGGGGTATTTTAGGAACTTCCATTCTAGAGCCTTAACCAAAATTAAAAAAAAGGTTCAATCCTCCTTGAAAAGCTTCAGCAAATCCTTCCCACCTTTTGCAGGCTAGGCCACCTCATTCACATCCACCACTCCGGCAACAACCTCCGCGCCAAACAACTGCTTCGGCAGCGGCAGCTTTCCTTGCGACTCCAGAAACAACCTCAACTCTTCACTCATCCGAATGGCCGGATGCTTGGCCAACCTCCTCAAATACTTTTCCAATGCCGCTCTCCTCTGCTCCACAAATTCCTGCATCTCCAAACCAACACCACCATGTCTCCTTCTTCCACCACCTTCCCGACACCCAACCCAACATCCCCTCCTTCACCATCACTCCCCTCCCAACCTCCACTGCCGCACTCTCCCACAACCGCAACCTCTCTACCTCCCTCTTCCCACTCTACCCCCCTCCTCCATCTTCCTCTCCCTCTCCAGCACTTCCACCCATCTCCTCCATGTCAAATTTGGTCGCAACAAGGTCGCTATTGAATCTGATCCAAATTTCGGTCTTCAATTTCAGCAATGGCGATTTTCAATTTTCATCCATGGCCGATTTTCAGATGATTAAGGAGGCAATTATTGCGATAAAAGAGAGAGCTAGACCTGGTCCCTACCCGATTGTCCGCAAATTTCAGAAAAAGCAGCAGAAGTTGCTGGCAAATTTCAAGTAGCTTTTGTCGGTTTAGTTGAAAAAGGCATTTGGCATCGGTAAGGTCATTTTTTGAGTACTAAAAGTAAAAGAAAGAGGCATTTGAAAAAGAAAGAGGCTGTGAGTACTAAAAGTGAGATAAACTGCTTGTAAGAAGAAGCCGAAGAAAGCAACGTTTTTTTTTTCCAAATTCTCTCCATCCAAACAAACTCAATTTGTTTTGAGTAATCTACATTAACAGGTCATTTTTGTTTTCATTTTGGGTTTTGGGTGGGTATTTTTCATAAGACTGGTTTCGGTTAATTTTGGTTAAGGCTGCAGAATGGAAGTTCCTAAAATACCCCTTTTGGGTTGAGCTGATGGAAATTATGCGGTGGCGCCACCGCTAAGCTCCTTGATTGGAATCGAAATATAAGTTTAAGGATTAAATTGGCTATAAATAATGTATAGGTACTAAATCGACAATAAAAAAAAGGTTAGGGACTAAATTGGCGATTTTCCCAAAAAATTACAAGCTCCAGGTTTTTGCATTCACAATTAATTTGTAGTTTAGTTCTTGGAAATTCATTAAATTTCCATAATTGAAATATTGACCTGAAAATATTATTACCCCATAGTTTTTGCAGCCATGAAATCTTCTTGAAAGATTTGACTCTATCCAGGAGGTTACTATTCTACACTCTTCAAGGTAGTGGCCACGCACAATTAAGTCTGCATTGTAGTATTCGTCCTTCTCTCAGTAAATCTCCGCTCCTATTTCAGATTGATTTGAGACCAGATTACTTGAAACAGTGGCTAAGCTTGATGTTGGTTTGGCCCAATTTCTCCTTGGCTACATTTGCAATGATTTTGTATACAATTTTGGGAATTTGAAGAGACTTTCCTTTTTCTCGATGAATCCTGGCTCTCCAATTGGGAAAATCTGCGGATTAAGCTCCTAAGTTTCATTTCGTTGTGTAAGGCACAATTTAGTTGGCTTTATTACAGTTCCATAAGTGATGTTTCGAAAGTACCCCTATCTATTTGGTCAATTTGATGATTAAGAGACCTTAGCTGGTGGCGCAGCCGCGGGGACCTCAATTGGACCTCAATTGGACTTACATCTTAAGTTATGGTATCCAACTAGTCAAGAATAAAATATGGGGACTAAATCAGCACAAGCAAAAAAGTTTAGAGGCAAAATTGGTCATTTTTCCTCTTGACTTGAGAGGAATTTAACTTCCTCCTACTACGTTTTTGTATTAGTTAATTAAAATATTTTCCTTAATTCTACACCCCCCCCCCCCCCCCCAAAAAAAAAAAAAAACACACCAGGTTTATGGGCCAATTTAAAAACTTGACAGCGGCATCTCTTTCAAAGTGTCCTGCTAATGTTACGCCTCCCTCTCTCTTTTTAGCCCGGCCCCTGTGTACGGCAATTGAGCCATGGTGATCTGTTTCCCGTTGGAGAAGTATTGGGTCAGGTTCTGGCAGGAGACGTTTCCAAATCAATGTTTATCTCTGGCACTTTGTCGTCGGTATTGGTGTTGGTATTCCCGTATTAAGCTCAATGATCAATTAATTTTGCTCTAATTTAATTTACATCTGAGGTTTCCTTTTTGACTTAAATTTAAGTCTTTGTTTTGCTAGTAATAGGAAGTTTGGGTTTATGCAAATTGTGAAAGGAATAACGGATTCCTAATCCAGAAAGAAAAGAGTAGGATACAATTTCTTTTGTCTGTGATAAATAAGGAATATTATTGGATTCCTAATCCATTAAAGAGGGGATATTTTTTTCCCCTGGTGTACTGAAAAAGTGGGATACTTGAACTAGTATTTGTTTGTAGGAACGTTAATTCTTGGACGCCAGGAAAAGAATCTGATTTAAGTTTTTTTCGTAAACTAATAGTATTATTTAAGTTAGTACCAGTGCAGAGAAGTAGAAGATTTTTATGAAGAAAGCAGCTCCTTTGATGAGGAAGATGAAGAGGAAGACAAAAACTGAGACCATGAATACGAAGAGAGCAGCAAGTGGGATCATTGTCGGCTGTTGTTCAGGAAATCAGCAGCAGCATCGGGAAGGGGGCAAGGATTACTAGAAGACTTGGTATTCAAAGTGCTGAGCAGAGTTCGAAAAGTGAAGGACCTAAACCAATACAAATGCGTTTCAAAGGCTTGGAGATGAATCATTACCGCTCCTCGTTTCTACGAAGCTTATCGCAGTCATCATTTGCTTGGGAGCCTCCTGATGTCCGTTGTACAGCACCACTTTCTCGTGAAGAAGAAAAGTGGACAGTACCAGTCCAAGTTCGCTTCTTTTACTCGACGCTTCTTCCTTGCGACGGGGAGAAGAAGGCCAAGGAGGAGGAGCCTGAACAATTTTTCAGCCCATTTAAGGTGCCAAGCTCCCGTTACTTCAGAGGATATACTGAGGTAGTTGATGGTTTGGCTTGTGTTTATGAACAAGAAGGTGGAGGACGAGGAGTAATTGTCTGCAATGTTTGCACCGGACAAACAATGAGGCTTTCCGACAATGGCTTTTACGCTTGTGGCACAAGGTGTTTCTTTGGGTACGATCCTGCCAATAGGGTGTACAAGTTGTACAGGGCTTGCTTAGTGCATTTTACTTTTCGTATGGCTAACGGATTATTACACAGAACGGGATTTATTCAGTGTGCACTTTCGGATTTATAAAAAAAAAGAAAAGAAAAGTTGCTCAAGTTGTTTACAACTCTTAAGAGTCTGGACTGCACAAGGAGAAAGAGAAAGGGAAGCACATAATATTTGTCATGCTCATGACATTGAAGACTGTCGATGTAGGTTTGAAGCTCAGTTGGAATGTGAGATTCTCTCCCTCGGCCATAACTCTTCCTGGAAAATATGCTATAAGCTCTGAATCTTCTCCCAAAAGACTGATGAAATAGACAAGCAGAAAAAAACACAAAAAAAGGAAAATGATTAGCCGACTCCTCAACTTGATGCCAAAACACGTACGCCAAATTGTAGCAAATAAGGCCCTATTTCCTCAAATCTTCCCTGGTATGTGGTTATTCCATGTAGAAAACTAGAAATTAAAAGAAGATATGAAATTGGAAGCAAATAAAAAACAATTCCAACGAAAATACAGATAGTTGTTTTCGGCACAACTATGTGGAATATCTTTTAGTCTTTGTTCAACTATAAATAATCTTCTTATTATGCTGATAGCTAATAGTGTATTATTGGAAAGGTACATTTAGTGATCAAACTCATAATGGTTAGGATTTAGGAAGAAAGGGAGCAAATCAGAGGAAGCATCAATTATCAATTACCTTGGAATTAACGTATGGTCAAGAAAATAGGGTTGCAAATTCTGACTTTCCCTGATCTTTGTTAAACAACAATTAATTATGTATCTATTCATAGAACTAGAATTCGTACCATCCTTCCTCAGTGACTTCTATTTTTTCATAAAATATTACTAATGATAGGATCCATGTGAATTGGTATTGTTTTGTCATTAAGACTAAAGTGTTATAAGATCTCATTAGTGACTAAAGTGTCTATAAAATTGTAAAATATTGCCAATATTTCCAAATTATATTTTAGTAGCATATGGAAACAACCAAGACCTGATTTCTGTACAGCTATCAGGTTTAATATTCCAACAAAAATACCCCTACCTCTGCGGTAGATACGGTTTGGGTTATCTACTTCTTCAAAGTTCAACCCCCCACACGCATAAGAATAAACGCAAAGGAATGAGAAGAGAAATCAAAAGGCGCTTTTCATTACACTGTCCCGCAGGGTGATTGCCGACCATAAGCTCCACGTAACTTCGAAAGAGGGGTACAATTAATTGTCAGTATAATCAATTCTAGAACAAATGTACAATCTTTTAGATAGGTTGTAATTAATAGTAAATAACTTGTATGATTTTGTTATAAGGACGTAGATTTTAATTATGAGTAAATCTTATATACACTGACATTGTATACACTGTCATCGTTAGATTCATGACATGTATGTAAAAGTTAAATTTCAAAATTAAATTTTGCATAATTATCATTCATCTAATATACTGTCAGCGTAGGAAAGATTGATCCTTTAATTACTACTCATGTAAGTTTTGTCAAAATAAAGTGTAGAAAAGAATCATCCGACTCTTGTCCAGTGACTTCTAAACACCTTTGACTAGCCACCTAAATTTTTTTTTCCCGCTATTGTGTTGCTTGGAAGAACCGAGTATATTTCTGAGGCACGGATGTTGAACTAATTAGTAAATTTCTTGCATTTGAAAACTTTTCAAAGTAGTACTCTCTTATCCATAATTTTAGATGCATTTCTCTTCGGGTCTCCGAACACTTGGAATACAATATGTATGGTAAGCAAGAAAAGTAGAAGCCCAATTTCAAAGGAAACTTCCACTGATAATACTTGAATTGTTATGTAAATATGAAAAGTTTAATGCTAAGTTTTGTTTGCTAATCCAAATGCAACCATTGGGGGACGAACATATGCATATGGCACCACCTTAGATTTAAGAATATTATCAAGGGGAAGAAGTATGAATTTTAGAAGCTTGATTAGAGGGGTAATCTGAGCAGCTAGCAGACTTATTGGAAAAACATTAATATTTATAAGAATTAAATAAATTGATTGCCCTATTTTTGGGTCCAAGACCATACCCATGCTTTCCCTGATTTTTGTGTCTACGAAAAATCTAGGAACAATGTCATGGTGGATGAGTTTTTCTGCACAATATCATGTGATGCAACTATTAGTAGATATTTTCTCACAATCTATAAGCATTCTAGTATAGATTAACGGTCCGTGGCTCAATTCGTGAATCTCGTGATCAAAATAAGAGTACTCACATGAGTTAGGTGATAGATGCTGATTTAAGAGGGTAATTAAGAGAATTCTTGTAACCTAATTGATTACAGGAGTGGTGAAATTCTTGTAACCTAATCGATTATACATTGAATTATTGACTGCTTTGCATTTCTGTCTATTGGTAATTACTAATTAGGCTACGAAAAACCGATATATACTAGATGAATTTTACCATCACAAAATCAATGTAAGATCCATCTATTTTTCGTACTATATTATATTACACATAGGATCTATATTTAGTTTTCTTCAATTAGTAATAACAAAACCATATCCAATTTCGTCATAAGCCATCAAGTTTCCTGAAAAAAAAAACCCCTATAACTCATGAACTGTTTATCTGTGGCGGCAGTAGCTTTTAGCTTCAGAACTCGCATAGCCTCGTTATTGCAAATGCAGAAGTGTGGTTCGAATATCGTTAGACTTGGAGTTGACTACTTTCACCTTATAATTTCCTAATGTTTTCGGGTCATGTACTCACATTAATAGCAATGGATAGCGTTGGATAGGAGTACGATCGAACATATGACGTTAAGCCAATAACTTTTCTTCCATTGGGCAAACGCTTTGCCCAATTTTTTCCAAATTCTTTTTTGTTTTTGGTAATAAAAACTTTTTGATGAATTCGACTCTATGGGTTAAGGCATTCTTTCAGTACCATAGGTCACTCACAGAAGTTTTTATAGATCGTTCGTCAATACATCTTCAGTCGGCAACCAAATTCAAATGTAGATCTCATATAAATTTTTTAAAAAAAATTCTATGTGCCAATACTATATGCATTGACTTAAGACTTTGACCAACACTTTTTCAACCTGAATTTGACCCTACAAATGTGAAAGTAACTCTTTTGACAGAACATAAACTAGTAACAGCCGTGGACTCAGAAAACAAAAAAGTTTCAGTGGGTGTATAATTAAACATAATGTTCTCTAGTTTGATAAATTTACTGGCAATAATTAAACACATAGTGAATGATATCAAGTAGTTACACAAATAAAATTAGAGAGGGCCCAATGATAAATTAGTGAAACATAAATAAAATCTTAAAAAAAATTCTGGGCCTAAAAATGAAAATTTTTTTTGTCACCATACATGCCCTCAGTGATAAATGAATAGATTTGCCACTACTAGTATCATCAGTTTTACTCAAGCTACATGACCCCAGTGATGAATGAATAGATTTGCCACTATTAGTACCATCATTTTTACGTTAAGGTAAGTGCCCCTAGAATGAATAGATCCGCCGGTACCAGTATCTTAAAAAAGTTTGGGTGTATTCGATTACCACCACAGGTCAAGACAGGTCATAAGTCACTTGCAAATGTTCTCATAGATTGTCTACTAACACAATTCTCACAGCGATAGCAGGCTTCGAAAACAGATCATTTATGAGAAAATATTCCATTTTTATCAATTGAACCAACTTATGTTGGCGCTGCTAGTAATATCTCACAGTTAAGCAGAAGTTAAGAAATCCCAAAGCAAAAGCCACGACCCTATCAAGACACCATCTGCATAGAGATCCATTCTTAAAAGGCAAAATTGAGGAGGTTTTGTTTACTCAGTCCCATTATAATAAAGTTAGCTTCATGCACATCTTACTTCCATATGGAAAGCCAACCATATAAAGTGACAATTGTTACCCAAGCAAATAAACAACAATTGAAAGGAAATTTCGTTACACCGATTGCTTGTTTGAAGCAGAACTAGCCAGACATCTCTGCTGGTCTTTTTCTACTCAGAATATACGAATAACACGTTCCGGAGAAAATGATGCATGTGGTAAGTATAGTGTTAAAATATTTCCAACAGTCACGTGCTTACATTTCAACTGCTAGGAATTAAGTTTTACTTCTGCAGCTTTTACCAAGACATAGAACCATTCTTCTCGCCTATAACTCCTCCCGCTCTTTATCTTCCACTGCCATAATCTCATGCGACTCTAGTGAGGGAGGTTGCCCAAAAATTCAAAAGACCAATGAAAATGCAAATCAAACTCTACATAAGCAACACCAAAATGATTCTAACCTAGAGAAACACTGTTGAGGCCACAATCATCCATCATCATCAATCAAAAAAGATACTCTGTGTTTTTCAAGTTTTGAGAATGGTATTTTAAGTTTCAATTCTATTGATTATAGTTAAAAAAGGATTTTTATGAAATTATATCAGAAAATTCTCTCAAGAACCATTATTATTGTTATGGACAAGTCCCAGATACCTATGGCCGCGTATTCTTTTCCTTCCTGCTTTTCATCCATCTGGGCAGATTGTCGATACTGGCGGTAGTTGTTCTTTAGAGATGGAGTGACTAAGAGGAAGAGTTTAGGCCTTGGTGATGGCAGTTGCTCTATTAAATAATTAAAAGGAGCAAGAATCTGGGTTAAGATTTTTTTGGGAGGAAAGAAGTAAGTCAAATAGAGAGGGAGATCAGAAGCAGACATAGGAGAAGATAACCACGTGAGGTGTTGAACCCTATAGCAACATGGCAAGCGTATATTGATGCAACTGGCCTGCGATTGCTAAATTAAGCAACCGAGGACTTGATTGCCAAGAAGAGAGCTAGCAGTTATGGCATTATGCCCCAGTTGATAGATGCGCTTTTGCAGAAGATAAATCCCAAGAAGAGAGCATTGACTGCTTTCAGAGACTGAGTAGGTTTTGTTTACATGGTGTCCTTATACCGAAGTAAGATACATGCACGTCTTTGTTCCATATGGAAACCACTTGTTTGATTGTGATTTTTCAGAAATTTTTTTTTATATTTTTCGCTAACATATTTTCTAATCACCTTTTTACGTCATATGTATCAAATAGTTGCAGTATTTTTTTTATAAAAGTTCCTAAAAATAACGATCCAGAGGGGATTGTAAAGTGATCAATTGTCACTTGAGAAAATAAACAACAATTTGAGCGAAATTTCCACAACAATGCTCTTGAAACCACATCTTGTCCGAAGCACAACTTTCTGAATTTTCTGTTCGTCTTGACCAATCACAATGCATGAATAACGTTCTGAAGAAAACGACACCATGGAATTTCCCATGTTTACTGGTCATATACTCGTTTTATACAGCAATGGATAACATTTTATTAAGACTACTGAAGAGATGACGTGAACTCAATGACGTTTTCAAAATTTGGGCATAGGCCAGTTTTTCCAAATTCAATATTCCCATTCAAAAAACATTGACTCAAAGCTTTGAATGAAGCTTTTCAAAAGACATTTTGACTGCTTTCAGAGACTGAGGAGGTTTTGTTTGCATGGTGTCCTTATACTAAAGTTAGCTCCATGCACATCTTTATCCCATATGGAAACTACTTGTTTGCATTGTGATTTTTTGTAAAAAAAAAATTTATATCTTTTACAGACATATTTTTTAATTATTTTTTATTTCACATGCATCAAATAATCACAGTATCTTTTTCTATAAATATTTCTAAAAATAGCAATTCAAATGGGATTGTAAAGGGATCATCGTCACTTGAGAAAATAAACAACAATTTGAACGAAATTTCCACAACAATGCTTTAGAAATCACTTCTTGTCTGAATAACGTTCTGAAGAAAATGACACATGTATATGTTATGCATGTGGCTCTATTGACGGTTTGACTCGTTTCATATGAGCAACTTTCATATTCTCTCTTTTATCTTGGAAAGTTAATAATAGATAATGACCAAACTCTGTCGTCTTTTTTTTTTTTTTTGGGTACAATAAACGACTGGGCTCATGTGATCATATGGGTTTTATAGAACGAAAAGAACAAGTCAAAAGCAATCAACACTAATTAAAGTTAAAATTTGTATTGACTTACTGATTTGTCAACCCTTATGAGTCGAAAGCAATACACATGAATATTACGAGATTTTGAGAATACAAGAATAAGAATCAGTGATGATGTTAACCCTGTGACGTCCATGAGATTGCAAAAGCAGTCAAAATTTCAAACATGTATTTTCTTCTCCAATTAAACTTAGAAAAAAAAAACTTTTCCAAAACTCTTATATCAAATTGTGAAATTCCAATTCACAAGCTTTACAAAATGGTAAAGATAAGGCATGCAAAAGCAAACGCATCCAACCGTATGTGGAAATCACCAACGAGTGTAATCAGTTACATTATTGGAGATTTGGCTTGTTTTCGGTGGATACTCTCTCTATTTTTTATAATATATCTGTGTTTTCATTTATTAGGAAGGAAAATGATCATTTTAAATTTGACTAATCTTAACTTTTTATTAATAAATGAAGACATGTGTCATACATTTAAATATAACATGTGTTTTCATTTATTAGAAAGAAAAATTATCATTTTAAATTTGACTAATTCTAACCCTTATTAATAAATAAAAACACGTGTCATGCATTCAGATGTCACTGCAGAAAATGGAGAGTGAATCTACCGGAGAAGAGTCAAATCCTCAAATTATTAGTTAACCTTTTAACTTCAGGTCCTAGATTAAGTTGTTATGAGAAATAATAATATATTTCTCTTAAATTTAGTTTTTTAACACAAGAAGTCATAAATGAATTAAGGTGTTGTAGATGTCGATCTGGACGCTACTTTTGTCTAACATTTGCCTAACCCCAAACTCAAGAAAAAACTCCAGCCAATTACAGAATTGATCATTAAATTAGTCTTAGTAGTACCAGAACTAGTAATCATTTTCTTCTAATTATATATATTAGAATGAAAAAGCAATTGGTTGTTTAACAAGAAGACCAAGACCTGGCAACCATGCAATGCCTTCAACGCAATTGCAGAACTATGTCCAATAATTTCACGAACCAATTCGAACATGGAACAACCAACATCTGATCTGACTTCTGCAGGGCTAGCTACCCGCTTCGAAATTGCAAGGAACATGTCCCATTCTCTGTGGTAGATGACTAGATTCGGCTTTGGGTTATCCACTTCTTCAAAGTTCAAACCCCACAAGCCCGAAATATACAGAGGAATGAGAGAGAGAACTCAAAAAGGCGTTATCTCATTAAACACATGCCTTCTGCTCCACGCAACTCGGCATATCTGTCTATATCCTGAACAACTTTGACTTGACTGCTGACTCCCCAACATATATCAACTTTGTTTTCCCATCTAGAAACCGAGTACTACTCTTATTTATGCTTTTCGATGCATTTGGCTTGTGGCCACCACACTTCTCTTGGAGTAAAATATGAATGGGAAAGGAAGAAAAGTAGAAGCAGAACATGACACCTGACTTGTAAATGTAACGTGGATAATGGGGTCTTGTCGTAAATACGAAAAGTTTAATGTTTGGTAGGGTTTGATGAATGATACAGATATGAGTACAAAGGGGACGAATATATATGCAAAAGAAAATTATTAAGCGGGGGAAAAGGACGACTTTTAGAAGCTCGAGGAGAGGCCAGTTATACTAACCTGGCAAGCACCTTTTGAGTCTTATTTGATACACATTATTAATAACAAGAAGATGAGCTCACAAATTGATGGCATATAATTTATATCCACTTTTTGGGTGCAAAAAAGCAATAAGAAAAAGTATTTTATTAATGGATATTCAATGGCCGCTCGATAACACGTCTAAATCATATCTAATTTAACTGCACATCATCGTAATTATTGTACTCCTATATTTAGACACTTTTTCAAATTAGTTATAATCAAAAAAAAAAAAAAAAAAAAGCTTGACCCCCTCTTAATGGTTAGCCAAACCATACAAAAAAAAAAAAAGAAAGAAAAAAGATTTGATCATATTCATGGTTCCCCTAATTTTGGGGACTTTTATGGTGGAAGAGTTTGCAGTGCTGCAATGTTGAATAAATTCTCAGTGCCTCAAGGTCTAAAGCACTGCTAACCTGAAATACTAAGTTAACAACTACCAATTCGGCCTGCGGTACCACTCGTGAATCTTGCATGAATTACATATTTATAACAAGTCAATAACTATGAAATTTGCTTGCGATTTCACTCGTCAATCATGCATGTGAAATACGCTAATGAAGAAAATAATCCCATCTAACTTTTGTTTAAGTAACAAAGTTCACAAGTAGGGTTGCGAACTCGTTGCTACAAGAGTATTGAAGCCAGTAGTAGAACCAGGATCTGGCTATAGGGGCGGCAAATTTGGAGCTAAAAGAGTATTTAAGGCAAAAAAAAAAAAAATTTAACATCTTGTGTTATAAAAATGGGTGAGGCGTGGAGGAGTTTAACATTGCTACCAAAATTCAAACAGAGAGGATTAGGGAGAGAGATAATTATGGGGTCATGAATGATGAAATGAGATGTTGACTCTTGAGGGTTAACGTTGGTGTTGTGTGAAAATTATAAATAGCATCTTATCTACTTAATTTGTTTTGAAGTATATCCCTAAATTGAGATAAATGTTGACTACTTTGCATTTTGGTCCACTGGTCATGCTAATAAAAAGTGACAAAGACGAGATTGAAATTTTACCTACAGGAAGTCAATATAAGCTCCACTTTTGTGTTACCATATAGTATCGGACATTGTACCGTAGAACATCTATGTTAGTCATCTTCTATTAGTCGCAAAATTAGAATAAAATACCGCGTCTAAATTTTATCATAACTATAAGCTCGTGAACCGTTTACCTAGGGCATTACCATCTACTTCAGAGCTCATAATGCTCGGCTGTTACAAATGGATAAGTTGTACCCCTTTTTTTTAGTGTGAGTTAGAGATTCGAATTTAAAGCCTCTTGCTTACACCTTTTCTTCCCATGGATAAGTTGTACTTCGAGCATCCTTAGACTTGTAGTTGACTATTTTCAAAAGAAAACACCATGCAATTTGGCATAGGCCAATATTTCTATGACTAATTCTGCTTTGTACTTCCAAATTTATACTCACTTTTCTAACTTGCACTCTAAACTCTTAATTTTTAGATACTTTGCACCCTAAACTCTTAACTTTGTTCTATTTAAATCCAATCAATGATTATTTTTGAAAAAAATTTGCGAGATAAAGGAGAGTAAGGATTGTGTTCTAATTGTGATCCCTAAGCTTATTTGACTATTTTTAGCACATTATCATTGATTTATATGGTTCCGGTTACTAATATTATTAGCAAAATTAACAAGATAAAAGATAGTAATATAAATTAATGATAATGCATTGTTTTATTTTTGCCTATAACACCTTGGTATCTTTTGACCACTTTCAGCACATTATTATTGATTTGTTGAGTCCTCTAGCTGTTAATTTTGCTAAAATTGTCATTAATTGGATTTAAATGAAACAAACTTGAGAGTTTAGATAGGCCTGTCAACGGGCCGGGTCCGGGCTGGAATTCATTATTCCGGACCCGGACCCGGCATACCAAATCGGATCCGGATTCGACCCGTTTACCCCGATGGATGGATCTTCTACTCTATGTTCCGGATCCGGATCCGACGGGTCTCGAATCCGGGTCCGGGTCTACCCGAAAAAAATTATGAAAATTTACAATTTCTAATAAAAATGAGAAAAAAATATAGTTGTACACTAATTTCTAACTAATACAAAAAAAAACCAAATAAGAAAATAAATCAAATTGACTTTACTCAAATACATCACCTTAATCAAATTATATTGATAAATATACATATTTTAAATTATTAATCCAATTATATCCGGATCCGGGTCTAATACGGGTCGGACTACTATATTCCGTATCCGACCCATTTTTTTTGTTTGACAAAAAGGATCCGGATTCGGGTCCGGGTAACGGAATTAAATCCCTACCCATACCCGCAATAATTTCACGGATCCGGACCGGGTCCGGGTCTAGACTTGGATCGTTGACAGACCTAAGTTTAGAGCATAAAGTATTTTAAATTGAGAGTTTAATTAGCGTATAAAGTATTTAAAATTGAAGGTTAAGGTATAAAGCGAAAAGGTGATATAAGTTAAGGAGTGCAATTTGGAGTTTGTCCATATTTCTATGTTAAATAGCAATGGATAAGATTGAGATTTAAGAGATTGCGTCAAACTAATGACTTTTATTTGAGTGGGGATAGGCCAATGCATTCCAAAGTCTATGTGCCACGCGATACGCGTCGACTTGAACCTTATAGGTTAATATCCATAATCTGAAAATTCTTCTGACAACCCTACGATTGAGAAGGACAAGCAATTGCGGTCTTTGACAGGACTTACAATTTGTAGTTTTCGAAAATTGTTCTTATCAATAACATTAACTGGTACTTCCGCAGGTAAAAGACTGAAACTTACAAAATCCTCCAAAGCAAGTTTTAAAATCACTCTATAACAAAGTGTAACAGAATTTAGCTTGATTCACATCTTTCTTCCACATGGATAACTATTGTAATTGAAGCCAAAAAGCAACAATTCGAATGAAATTTCTTTTGCAATTCTTTGGATACCACTTCTTGTTTCAAGCACACCTTGCCTGAATTTTCTCTTCGTCTTTACCACTCAAAAAAGATATTATGCAATTGGCAAGGCTTCATCTGCCCATACCTTTATATTATCAATGGCTTTATCTTGGAAAGTTAACCATAAATAATGATCAAACTCTCATCTTTTTACAATACAACGACCAGACTTTTTTCGACCATAAAGAAGTGGAACAAATAAAAAGAAATTGCATCAACTAATGTCAAATTTCATAATTGGCTTTTATGAAAAAAAATGTATATTGTATTTGACCCTGTCATTCTCCTATCAAACATTTTATGAGAATATGAGATCATAAGCAAAAGAATTGCTGATGCAACCCGATGATGTTCGTAAGATTGCAAAAGCATCCAATTTTCCAAAGGTGTGATGTCTCAGATTTCTGTATCCATTTTAGGCTCCTAGACGTGACATTTGAGAGTTGGAAGGGCGGGAGAGGCATTTGAGTGTTTGAAACCCGAGTTAGATAGATTTGACTATGAATCGGACGACTTCAATCTGATTCATACTTTGGATTGATTGGATTTAAAAATCGGTGAAAGCCATTTGAATCGGAATGTATCATTGAATTAGCAATTTTTTAATTTTTATCTATTAAACTGAAAAAAAAAGGCTCTCCTTAATCCTAAAAACTAATCACTAGGTGCCACATGCACTTACTTTCTTTTTATCTTTTGTCTTTTATCAAGTTTTCATCTATACTTTCTAATTTCCTAACTTCCTTCAGGCTTCAAGTTTCTCCTTTTTTATTTAACAAAGTTACAATTTTTAATTCTCAAAAACACTGTTTAAAGCTTAAACTCACAATGTCTAATTTTCAAATACATGAATTTTGTTTAATTCAAAATATTGTAATGTTTTTGGGTAGGATTTAAGATTTTTATTGGTAGATACAATTGAGATGGAATATTTTGTTTAATAAAGAACAAATATATTTTTAATAGTTCTTTTTTTTTTTTGTATAAGTAGGAGGTCTTGAACTTGGGACCTCTCACTTACACACCCTCCCCCCATACCACTCAACCCATCCCTCACCCCTAATAGAATTTATTTGTTTGAACTTATAATTTTAAAAAATTATGTGTGAAAGTTCAAGTTCTTTGAAAATATTAAATTTTTTATCATATAAAGTTTTAAATTAGTCCATTGAATGTCTTATTTCGCGATTATATATATATTTATATAATTTTTTAAAAAAAATTCATTGAATCGGGAACTGAATTGGTCCGATTGGTTGACCCGTGATTCAAACACCTCTCCGATTCAACAACAACAACCTTTTGTTGCCACAGTTCAGGTTTGAATCAAAATCGAACCAGAATTGGACCAACCTTTTTATTGAATCTGATAATAATCAAATTTAGAGAACTGAAACCATCACTAAAAGCTTGGCTAAAGATTTTGGTTCAAGTTCTTAAAAAAATTGGAGTTGGAACCGAAACCAGTGATTGTGGTGTGGTTTGAACTATCTATTAAAAATTTGTAAAAAAAAAAACCAAATCAACTTTTTTTAATATAAAGTGAAACAGTATTTGGTATTATTTAATTGGTATTTTTTTGATATGATTGGTATTATATTTCTTTTCCTTATTTAGTAATAATATCACAAAATTTTGAATTCTTTTGTCTAAATTCATTGACATTGGTTTCCCTTTATTCTGAACAGAATCAACTTTATAACTATGCTTAACTAAGTATAATTGGGAGGAACTGAAATCACAATCAGAATTCAAAAGGAACTAAAACTTGAAATAGAGTTTAACTGTAACTATAACTGTTAGGTTCTATTCCACTTTTTCTTTTTCTTTTTCTATTTTTCGAAGGCATATCCCACCTTTCAAAGAAATTGAAAATGGTGGCTTTCAAAATAAACCATATTTTCCCTATTAATAATTAGTTTTTTGGTATCTAATCTAATTGGATCCTAAGAATTATTGGTCTACAATTTAAAATTGAGGATCTAGCAAGGTAACATAGTTCTACAGGCTCAAAATGCCAAAAAATCACAAAATTGAAGAGTGAAAGTGACAATTCATGAATCATAACACTTAATAGAAGTTGATTGTCACATTTTTTTATCTTACATACAGTCGATATTCGTGGAATAAATCAAGAAATTTCGTAATCCTTCGAATGCGCACTGATATAAGGGTTGAAACCCGACCTCCCGCTGGCTCGCTCTATCCACATGAATATATTAATTTAGCCCGCGTATGATTGATTTCGTTTCGAGTATTCAAACCTTAATTATTATTTTTTTAAATTTTACGTCCAGAGTATAAGTGGAACCATAGAATTGGTCGCCAGTCCCCATCTTAAACAAGGAAAAATGGCCAATTTTATCCCTAAATTGTTTGTTAGTACCGATTTAGTCCCTAACTTTTATTTCGGATCAATTTGATACTTGAACTTATTTCGCAGTTCCAATTAAGGACATTTGCGGTGGCATCACTACCTAAAAACTGATCTAGCTCCTAATTGACTAATTAAACAGGGGTATTATCACAAAACTGTAATTAAACAAGTAAATTGTATAAAAAATCACCAAATAAAAATTTTAAATCAAGTAAAAAATTACCAGATAAAACTTTTTAAAAGTTTAATATTTTGATTTTTTAAGCAATTTACTTGATTTATTATAACCCCATAAGTGATGTTCCCAAAATACCATTGTTTGGTTGGTCAGTTAAGAGCCAGATTAGTTTTAGGTGGTGAAACCGCTACGGAAATCCTTAATTGGAACTGCAAAATATGTTCACGTATCAAATTGGTTAGGAATAAAAGTTAAGGACTAAATCAGCACTAATGAAAAGTTTAAGGATGAAATTGGCTATTTTCCCTCGTAAACAAAATTAGTCTAAATGCTACTGGAAGCTACTAGTAATAATGGTTCTTTTGAAAGAGCGGTTCGAAACATTTATCGCCGCGAAATTGGCTGGAAAATTAATCATCCAATTAGCAACGCGTCAGGAACTGACAGGGCAAGGGGGTTGTGTTGTGTATATATACATGAAGATCGTGATGATTTCTGATTCTTTGTTGGAAGTGAAATTTGGCGAAAGCCAAGGGAGGGAAGGAAAGAAAGAAAGAAAGAAAGAAAGAAAGAAAGAAGGAGAATTACTGGAAATTGTTTGTTTGTTAGTTTGTTAGACAAGGAGATAAGCAATGGGGGGATGTTTTTCTGATGTGAAAGGAGGGCAACAAGCTGTCGGAGGAGGTGGAATTGTGGGCCACCTGGGGGCCCAGGGTTTTGGTGGTGCTGGAAGCGCAGCCGGGGCCGCCGCCTCCGGGCACAATGATGCTGTGGAATTTTTCTTCCAGACTAAAGGTGTCCAAGCCCTTTACACGAAACTCGAGGTCTGTACTAGTACAATTATCCCCACCAAATAAAAAAAGAAAAAAATGAGGGTTAAAACTTAACTGTGGTCAACATGAGAGCAATAGTCTAAACCCTTGTTCAGAATTGAATTGTCTCCGTCAAACGTTGTACTTACAGGAATTGTTTATGCTGTCTGACTTTTCGAGTCGTCTATTTGTTTAATGGTCTTTTATTTTTTGTTTTCATTGTTTGCAATATTTGAGTTTTTCTTTCCGATATGTATACTTTGTTTCAAAATTCTTTTCAAGAATATTGAATTATGCTGACTAGTGAGCAAGGTACAGTTTAGTTTCAAAACTTCGAGATGAGGAAAAAGATTTAAAAAAAAAGGGCTTTGAGAATGAGTATGATTTTCAAGATACAGGTAAGCACTTGTTGAAAGTCAAGATACTCGCCTTCAATAGACTATTGTGAAAAAGAGAACTAAAATCTAAGTGATATTTGAGATGAAAAGTGTGAGAAAAGATGACAGGTTGATTATTAGTGAGCCAGCAAATCATGATATAAGATTGAAAGAGAAGGATATGATAATTGTGGGAGTTCTACTTTTTAACTTGTTGAAAGTGAAAAATCTTGCGCTCAATAGACAAATGTGATTAAGGAAATCTATATGGGAAAACAACAATAGGCTCAAATGGGGTCATCACGGGGCATAATAAAAAATATTTGCTGCCCTAATTTGGTTCCATTATTTTGGACTAGTAGGACGATGCCTTGTGATTGCTCAAACTGAATTGTAGTGCTATAAGTTGATTGTTCGCTCCATCCACATTAAATTCTTAGAAGTTTAACTTGGGGTTGTTGGGTGAGTTTTTCTTTTGGTTGATTCTGGTGAGAAATTGTAAAATATTTTGGTATATTAACTTGTTCCTTATTTGTCTTGAAGAATGACCACCAGAACAGGAGTTTCTTTTGTGCTTGTGTGGTGACAAAATCAAGGGTGGAGTGTTTGGATAGGAAATTATCTCAAATAATATTTTGCTTGTATCATAAACACATTTTCTAAGCCAACTTTTTATATTCCCAACTACCTTTTTATCTCACATACATCATATTACAAAAAGTGCTACAGTAATTATTCCAAATAAAATAATACTCTATCCAAACAAACTTAGATCATAATTGTTGATTTTAAATAATACTCTCACATACTGGCCTGAAAACAAAGCTAAAAAGTGGAGTTAGATTATAATTGTTGATTTTATAGCGCCATTCAGCCATAAGGACAAAAGAATATGGTGTATTCCATGCCATGCTTAGTTGTTTTCTTATTTATGTATTTTGTCAGCAGTATCTTCTTCATATTCATGCAACCACACAGTGAATTCAGGTAGTAAATCTGATTTCTGATCTTTTGTCATGTTTCAAAATCATAGTATTGCCTTTATAAATATGCAAAAATGGAATGGAATGGAATTTGTTGGATTATAATCTAGAGTACATGGAAATGTAGGAAACTGTCCCTGTTTATCCTTTAGGATTAAGGATATTACCCTCAGGTAGAGCATATAAAAGGATTAATCATATATCTGGCTATATTCAATGCTTTCATGTGATGAATAATTTTACCTGACAAAGGTTCAATTGACATTGGCATCTCATTTTGACATGCATATTACCATCAGCAACTTACTCGTCGATAGTTGAAGTATCACAATATGTCACTATCAGTATTCATAATTTAGTTGAGAATGGACAGATGGTAATTATTGTCACTGCTTCCTTAAATGCAACAAAACATGTTTCTCTTCCTTCCACAAAATGAAACAAAGGCCTTGAAAAGTTCGTGATTATTTTGACTTTGAAGTTGTCCAATGACTGAAATTTGTCTTAATCTATAAGAAATAGCATATATCTGGCAAAGAAACAAGTGGTTATAAATCTGATTCTTGGATGGTTAAAGAAATTTGAATCCATAAAAATCGTTATTTTGCAAATTATTACTACACAATGTACTATTTGAACATGTATGAATCATTGAAAAACTGCTGTCCTAACATTGTTGATACCGACTAATTTTGAATATTTTGTTGGAAACAGGTTTTACATTTAATTTGATCCGTAAACTGGTATTTAGATCTTGCTGTATATGTTGCATACTTAAAAGTATTTAGTTATGGAATTTCTAATACTTCTTGGGAAAGGGTAAAAATCAAGTCACTCTAGATTGACAACAAGGATTACAAGTCACTAGAAAAGGAATGGAGGTTCTTATCTGGCTTGTATTTGCACAGAATGGAATAGGAATTATCTTTGGCGTCATTTTTGGTGATACTCATCCAGGGTCTTGTTCCTTTTTCCATTCCTGTGAACCATATGATCCTGGAGGTTTTACTAGAAATTATTATTGCATTGTTGAAACAATGGGTCAATTTAGTTAGTTGTCCCATTATTAAGCAGTTGCAGTAAGTTATCTCATACTGGATTTACAGTTGGGCCAATGTCTTTCTATATTGCGAACGGTAGAAGAAGAACGCTTACCAAAAATGTATTCTTGTTTGCAATGGTTTCAGTATGTGGAAATATGTCTTGCGATAGAAACCTTATTTATTCTGAACAGACATGCTATTGCCAATATTCCTCAGAAAGTGGCCATAAAACAACAGATGGTGGTCCTTACATTGTGGGGCCATTAATCATGCAATGTTGTTGACCATCTATCATATGATGCGGTTTCTTACAGCATTATTATCACAAAAGTTGCTTGCTTCTGAAAACTCATCCTTTTTCTAGGATGGTTCAACATTAAAAGTAGTTTTCCTTCAAAAAAAAGGCAGGACACCTATCTTTTTTATAATCTGGAGAACTATTGCTATTACAATTACTAGTACTTGTTAGTTAAGCAATGGACCCATGAAAAAATGCTCCAAGTTTATAATGCATGGGGTTGAAAGGTGACTACAATTTTTAGACTGTTGAAAATATGACAAACTCAGATGATCAAGCTATTTTCTGATTTTGGAATCCGTCTGCTGACAATAGGCAAAATACAACAGTTGGAAGTTGATTTTTGTATAGCTTTACTAGTAAATATATCTGAACCAGTTCTCTCTCCATATTAGTATCATTCTTGTTTGTATTTTATATTTGTTTATAGAAGGATCCTACTTGATTTTGTTGTCCATCACATAGACAGTTGGTTTAACTGAGTTTGCTGCTTGCAGTTGTCTGTGTCAGCTTCAAAGTTACGTGATCGTGATATTATCTCAAAGGTATGCACATCATGTTGAGTTTGGCCATGTAAATCTCTCTCTCTCTGTACATGTGTTTCTTTGTTTGCATGATGTACATGTACATATATGTATAATATTTTGTTGGTCATCAATTTTCCTCTGGCTATAAATAATCAAGAGACCATTATTTGTATCCCCACCTAAGCTGTAGGGTAACAAGTAATTGGTCAGGTTACACATTTAAATTCAGTCTCATGTTTTATGGATTTCTGTTTAAGTCCAGTTATTGCATTGACTTTTCTGGATTTAAAATTTGAGACTAACTGTTGAAGATATAAGAGTTCGTTTGGGAAGTTTACTTATCAAGTGCTTCTCTAGCTATGTAAATAGTTTTCCTCTAAAAGTTATGGAAGCCTGCTCTACTGCTTGTCATGTGGAAATTTCAGAAACTAAGGGAAGAATCTGGATTCAGCAATTCCAAACTTTGGAATTTTAGAGTTGCAACATTTTCAAGTTACTTTTGAGATCTTTGTGTTTTCAAGAACTTCATTTCATTCCACTCATCCACTAATAAGCCAGTATTTGTTGTCAGCTTTCAGGTCTTATTGGCACCTCTGCTGGTGCTCTAGTACTGTAATCTTATTACTTGCCTATCGAAATCCTGGTCTTTCAAATTTAAGCATCTTACAAGTGAATGTTGTTTGTACCTGGCAACAGAGCGATCCAATGGCTGTGGTTTATGCAAAGAAAAGGAATGGAACCCTTGAAGAACTTGGTCGAACAGAAGTGATTATGAATAATCTGGAACCTACTTGGATTCAAAAAATCAGTGTCAATTATCAATTTGAGATTGTTCAGCCATTGATGTAAGCTTTACTACAACCTCTTATTTGCTTCCTTTTGTGCTCATAGCATCTTGACTATCCTTTTTCCCCCCTGCAGCTTTCATGTTTATGACGTTGATTCGCAATACTACAATCTACCTGTGAAGGTATTCTATGCTATATTTTCTGCTATTGATTCAGTAATCCTACAATTTTATATACGTGTGTTTATATATATGTATAGATCCACCATTTCTTGAAATCTCTCTTCTAATTCAAAATCGTGGTGTAAGGTGTATCCTCCCCTGTTCCGGGCATGGAATAGATGAAATAAATCAAAAAATGGATTTTTGTTCAAGAATGAAATCTTATTTGAACTGTCCATATCCGGTTCATCCTTTGGAACCATGTCACATCCTGGATCTGATGAAATAGGATGAATTGAGATGGTATTTTGTAAATACGTAATTATCTTGAATATATTAACCATTTCTTTATTTTCCAATCGCCTGGAAGGGACAAAAGAAAGATCTTGTTGTTTCTTCAACAATTTTTGGTCTCTAGTGGACCTCTCAGTAGGATTCAAACCCAGATGAAGCTCTGACCATCTATCAAAGAAAAAAGAACGAACGGATCTTGTAGGATTCCCAAAAAATTCTTCGATTTCTTCTGGAAACAGATAATATATATATATATATATATATATATATATAGGGTTGGGACTTGTCATTTATCATATTTTATGTGGTCAATAAATGTCTTGAGTTCTAGTCCTTGAAACTTGATTTTTATTTGTTGAGTTAGTTTTTGGATCGGACAGCCACCTCTAAAAGATTGGTAAAGCTAATGATTTTGAAGAAATTATGCAGCACCTATAGTCCACTTGCTGTTGGATTTTCACCATACTGAAAAAATGTGGAATTATTTCTGAATCACTAATACTATTTGATCACTAGTAAAGAATGGAATAGCTCAACTTTTGATGTAATTGATAAGTATTGGTGAATACTGTCCATCAAGGTTAAGGTGTGATCATGTTTGAATGATTGCTTATTTAGATTGAGTTAGCATTTAATTTGGTTCATGAAATTTTGGAGCTATTAGGCTTCAGATCTATATGGAAGCTTAAGCGAATCTTTGTCCTTGCAATCTTGCAGAACTTGAAGCTGAAGGATCAAGATTTTCTTGGTGAAGCTAGTTGTGTTCTCTCTGAGGTGAGTTACTTGCATTTGGTTAACAACTGTAACACATTACTGTTGCTGCAGACATAGTTAATGCAGTAGTGTATTTTGGGTTGACGAATTGTGTTAGTTCCTGGAAATAAGTGTCTTTTACTATATTACACAGGAATGATGCGGCCTTTACCCTTCTCCATTGCAACATTAGGGTGGGTGTTGAGGAATGGGTGGAGCAGCCTGTATGCACGAGTTAATTGAATTAATATCTACTATAAGTCGTAACTGTTAGAAATTCTCCTAGATTTGATGTTGATTTTGAGTTTTATGCTCAGTTTCTACGTTTGAATTTTTTGCCACCCCAAAGTCTTATTTTAAACGATTTTATTTCAAGTTTAAGGATTTGTAAACTATATAGTCAGTATTCTTTCCTTTAAATCTCCACTCTCAGTATTTTTTTTTCTGATTGATCCTATTAGAGACCCCAATTTTGGTAATGCTAGCCGTAAGTTAAGATCGTAGTGATTTAGTTAGCATAAAAAGAATTGGAAGCACAATAGATGAAGATTGAAGTATCTTCAAATATACAGAAAAAATCTGAAGATAGTATATTGGATTATTTTCTGGCTTTAATATATTATGAAGTTTTTAACTGTTTCTCCAATGCTTCATGTATTAATGAACTTGAAATGGAGATGACATTGTCTTTTTCTGATAAGAGACATTATGAAATAGGATTGCTTTATCCTTTTCATTGTTGATAGTCTATAATGTCGAGTTTTTGTGGTTCCAGATAGTAGATTGGATTATTTTCTTGCTTTAATAAATTATGAAGTTTTTACTGATGCTGCAATGTTCCATGTATTGCGAACTTGAAATGGAGATGGCATTGTCTTTTCCTGATAAGAGGCATTATGAAATTGGATTGCTTCATCCTTTTCATTGTCGATACAGTCTATAATGTTGAGTCTCTGTGGTTCCAGATTGTTACTAAAAGAAACAGAACTTTGACCTTGAATCTTCACAATCGAGATGGTCGTGGCTTGAAAAGCTTGGGTACTCTTACTGTCCAAGCAGAGGAAACTGTAGCTTCAAGGAATGCAGTGGAGATGACCTTTCGTTGTCATCATCTTGATAACAAGGATCTGTTTTCTAAAAGTGTATGGATTTTGTAAATATCAATTGTGATGAAGTTTAAAGTTATTTCAACTTTTTTTTTTTTATAATCTTGTTCTTATTTTCCTGTTCTCAGGATCCTTTTCTTAGAATCTCTAGGATTGCTGAGAGTGGGGGTTCTATTCCAATTTGCAAGACAGAAGTCATAAACAACAACTTGAATCCAGTGTGGAAACCGCTATGTCTAACCATGCAGCAATACATAAGCAAGGTAAGCTTCCTGCTCGCTTTGTGCTGAATGAAAGGTTCGTTTGTTTGCCTACAGAATGTTATCCCCTAGAAAATATGATCGCTGAAATCATTTCCCTGACAATAGTTGATTTTTCCAATATTTTCTAATGTTTGGTTTACTTTTTGATAATATTTTCCTCACAACTAACATCCAATACTACAAGATTTCCTTGAACCACCTGTATGCCAGTACTATTACCACCACCTCTTAAACCACTCCTACAAACATCACCATCAATTCAAGACCGAAAAGACAATCAAAATTATTTTCGCAAGCATTCATAATCATAGAAGACCCAGTAAAGATTCTAAGTAGTATTGAATAAGATATGTACCCAACAAGATGCCACCAATTGATCCAAACAAAATCAATGCCATATTGGTGTACCTCCCCTGAATCCATGAAGCCATACATGAAATTCTCTGTCTCCGCCTATGTGTAAGAAGAGAGAGGCAGAGGAATAAGTAAATGTGTGTTCGAGATAAGAGAGGAAAAGGAACCCACAAATTAGTGTGTTTGAGAGAGGATGAATAATTGAAGAGAAAGGGATGCTTAGAGGGTAAGCTTTTTGTTTTGGAAGAGGAAGTAGTGTTGGTTTAGAATCAACTTCAGTAAAAGCTTTACGAAAGTTGTTTTTATCCGAACGGGTAAAACCTTTTCTTTCGGAAAAAAATTCTTGACATAGCATGCAGCCTAACACCCAAATATAGGGAAAATAATTTCTGGGACATGTTTTCCAGCAACACAAATTTGAGCCTAAATAGAAAAGAAAAGCAAAATCAGAGATGAGGTTTCAAGAATGATAAATTAGGAAGATATATGAGGCTAGATTTGGAGAAAATACACCAGGGCTAGATTGGAGAACTCATAGAAACAGGAACAAATTAAGTTACAGCATGGATCCCCCCCATATTTAACATTTTCATGCACTCAATGTCTAATAACAAAGGCCTGCATTGCAGGATAACCCGTTGATAATCGAATGTTTTGATTTCAACAGCAGTGGCAATCATGTTCTCATTGGGTAATTTCACTTTTCTCATTCCACTTTTTCGGTATGCTATTTTGTTATTTCTAATGTTCCGTTATTTTATCCTCAATGGTTCTGTTTAATGTTTGATGTTCAGTTTTCCTCCTTCCATCTGTTCCTTGGGTCATAACTAATGGCGTAGCTTCAAATCTTAACAGGAAACTACAAAAAACAGTGGCAGAGCTGGAACACCTTCACCAAACTAGATCTGGAGTAAATCTTGTTTCACCCCCATCTCATTTACGGCGAGTTGAAAAGGTTTAGTTATCTCCTTGTGCTCGTGTTATCAGTGCTTTATGGATCTATTTCCATTAGCCAATGGATATGACCCTTGTCTTGCATGTATGTCTCCTTCATCCTTCATCTCTTGCTGCATTACCTATTTGTAGATTACCGAAGGTCAGCTCTTTGTGGATGGGTATGTTAAGAAGCAACTATACAGTTTCCTTGATTACATTTCGAGTGGGTTTGAGCTTAATTTCATGGTTGCAGTTGACTTTACTGGTAAGTGATCTTGTAAACCTTTTTTGGGCCTTTAACAATTTGGTTATATCTTTCTTTTTTGGTCAATCTCCATATTTCTATTTACAGTTTTCTGTTCCTCTTTCACCTTCCTTTTTATTCAGCTTCAAATGGAAATCCTCATAATTTGGACTCCTTGCATTATATTGATCCTTCAGGGCGCCTGAATGCTTACCAGCAGGTTGTCTTACCTCTTCCTCTTACACTTCCTCCTTATACATTTCCAGTCATCTCTTTTGTTGTGCTTTTTGTGCTATCTGAAATTTTCTAAATTAACGATATGCTTAAAACTTCACTTATGTTAAGTAGATGGATGATGATGTAAATTGGACTTGTATATTGGCCTTAATTTTCTAAAACTTATTATATTGGTAGTAGGAATTTAATTGGATCAATTCACAAAGCTAACATAATGCCATAAGTTGTGTGTGTGAGTTTCAGTTTCGTGTGTCTGCATTTATGACTTATCTGGAAGTAGCAGAAAATTTTATGAATGCAATTCTCTTTTTCTCGTACTTCAGATGTTAAAAACTTATAGTTGAATGATTAAATGAAAATCATTACAGGCTATAATGGATGCTGGGGAAGTTGTACAGTTTTATGACTCTGATAGACGCTTTCCAGCTTGGGGTTTTGGTGGAAAAACATTTGGTGGTTCAGTGTCCCATTGTTTCAACTTGAACAGAAGCCCTACTGACTCTGAGGTGACAATCTCTTTTATAGTTAGTATTTGTCTAAAAACATCTTATGCGTCATCCATATCGCTTGATTCCATTTGCAGTGCTTCCTGCATTCAGTTACCTTTATCTTGGGTTGGCTGATGAGCAACAGAAAATTGTTTTATGCTTGTGTTTGATTATTTAGTTTCATACTGTGGTCCTCACAAGTATGTGAACTTAGATAGTTTCACTTTCAAGTTACTAGAGAGACAGAACTTGATTGTGTTCCTGATGGTCCACTTGATAATGGTACCATGGCCTGCAATCACCTTTTATGGAGGTACATTTTGGTTAAGACCGGTGATACAGGCTTCTGGAATGGGTCACATGTGTTAGTTCATATCTAAAAACTCCTTAACAATTGATAACTGATGAGTGTATGCGTGGTTATTTCTTTTGACTATCAAAAGATGGATGAGAGATAATGTCTATCATTAACCACCCGTTTGGATGCTACTAAGGAATAGCAATGATAATCACTATGAAAGACCCCCTCAATGATAATGGATTTGTGTAGATTCCTTTTGATGAAATCCAATGCTTGGTAGTCATTATGGAATGGGATGACTTTTTCAAAAATTCGAAAAAAAAATATATATCCCTGAACTTTTTGTAGCTTCCTTCCCCCTTTCATCTCTTGCCCACTCCACCACCACCTCCCTCCACAACCTGTTCCTTCTTTTGTTTTTTTCGCTACACTTGATTTCTTGGGCATTACGAACCCATCTCCTTCTTCCACTTTTTAATTTCGATTCCTTTTTTCCTTTTTTTCCTTCCTGTTAATCCCTTGCCCACTACTACCACTATGGCCCCACCTCCCATTGCCTTCACCACTGCTGCCTACTGGTGTATATGTCATTGAGTTGCGACATGATCCTGTATACAAACCAACCCATTAATTCCAACTTCAAATTTGTTATGCAAAATTAATCTCTATTGGGAAAAAAAATTAACTAGTGCCATGAAAGAGATGGAAGGAAGGTGGTAAGAGATGAAGTAGAAGGGCAAGAGGGATGGAGAGAGGCGGCAGTAGCATGGAGGGTAGGAGAGGGGAGGGATGAAGTAGAAGGGCAAGGGTGGAGGAGAAGCAGCAGTATGGAGGAGGAAGAAGGCATATGTGTTTCTTTTTCTCTTCTATCTTTTTCCACTTCAATTTGGGCTTATTTTAGATCTTCTTCTACATGCTCGGTAATGAGAACTGAAAGTGCCCAAATTGGTGGGTAATGGGTTTTGGATGTTGGAAGACCTAAAATTGGGTAATGAAAAAAGTCATAGTGGTCAACCAAACACCATCAATGGGAGTCATTACCCTCTTATTCCCATTGAAGGGTACAAAACCTCCCAACCAAACAGGCGGTAGAATGTCGGTATATTTTTGTCAGCACAATTTGCTCACAGAGTGTTGATATTTAGGAGAAGTCTCATTGTAAATCTGAAACTTTAAATTTTACAGATTTGAGGCTATAGAATATTTGATATTATAAGCCGCTTCTTCAGCATATCCACCTATGCCAAGTCAAGTAAGCTCAAGCAAAAAGTTACATAATTTCTTTTGCCAAATTAATCAATAAGTTATGAAAGCAGCTGAGGGAAAAAAATATAGTTTAAAAATTCTCCCACATTGTGATGTTTTACCATTTTAAAGCATGCAATCTGAACGCTTTTAGTTTTCTAATTCCATAGCAAAATTCACTTCTCTCTCAAATCAATTTCTCCATTGCATATGAGCTGGAACATTGGTTAGATTGAAAAAAATATTTGATTCAAACAGGGACACCAGCAGAGTAAAATTGTAGCTTGAGGACTTTTTCCTCTTATTTAAGAGTATCAGAATTAAATGAGATCCGCTATAGCACTTAATCCGTGTCATTGTCATGTTGGGTATACCACTTGACTGATTTTTAAGTCAAGGAGATGCTACTGAAGTTGACTATATTTATCCCAACGTTGCATATGTTTCAGCAATCAATTAATGTTAAAACTTGAATTTCTTGTTAATCAATTAATGTTAAAACTTGAATTTCTTGTTAATCAAATTTTGAATTCTGTGACAGTTGTTTCATTTGATTGGTATTCTTTATTGTAGGTTACAGGTATAGAAGGCATTATGGCTGCTTATTCAAGTACACTGTATAATGTCACCCTTTCTGGGCCCACATTGTTTGGTCCAGTTATTAACAGGGCCGCAGAAATTGCTGGTGGCTCCCTCTCTGTCAACCAGAACAAGTATTTCATCTTGCTAATTATAACGGTATGCAAAGTAAATACTTGAATTTTATCGTCTTTGCAGCGTAGTTTTACTCTTTGCTCCTGAAATATAGCAAATTTTGCCTTCTGGTAGGATGGAGTCATAAGTGACATCCAAGAAACTAAAGACGCTTTGGTCAAGGCATCTGACCTGCCACTTTCCATCCTAATTGTTGGAGTTGGCGGAGCAGATTTTACTCAAATGGAGGTACATTCTTACTGTTGTAATTTTGTAACTTTTGTAGCTGGAATTTGACTAGGTCCATACAGCGAGTTTGCATGTGAAAAAAAAAAAATCATTTCATTTGGCAGGTCCTTGATGCTGATGATGGACATCGATTAGAGAGTTCAACTGGAAGGGTAGCTACGCGTGACATAGTTCAGTTTGTTCCTATGCGTGAAGTACATCGTAAGTGCTTATTCACTTAATTTATACTAGCATATGATTCTTTTCTAATAGAAAGACCACTTGTTAGGTATATATACCTATTCTTCTTCTGGGGATAACCTTAGTAGTTATTTTGCATCCTTTGGTAGGTATTCAACACATCGAATTTTTAGCTTTTATATTAACAATTTAGTTGACATAGGACAATTACGATGGAACTACCCTATTCCGAGATAATTTTTTATTGCCTCTTAGAACTGGCCAAGCTCTTATAGCCATCTAGGCACCTGGCTGTTGTTGATTAGCTCTTGGAGTTTCATTTCATCGAATGCAAGACACAGTTTAGTTTTGTCAGCACACATGGTCCACGTGAACATTTTACTCTGTGTGGTTCCTTTCTTCAGTTCCTGTGTTTTTTGCATTTTTTTTGTGTTGGGGGGGGGGGGGGGGTTGGGGGAGAGTGTGACAACCTATCTGGATGGTGGCTTTCCCTAATAGGCCCAAGATAGAAGTTTAAAGTGCCATTTCTGAGTCTGTTTGCCTAATGGACTGTGAACAGTTGGTGATCCAAATCCCCAGATTGTTGAGAAAGCTTATGGCTCGAAACTAGTTTTCTTTTATTCGCTTTTGGTATGTGCTTAAATGAAATTTAGTGGATTCAAAAGGCACTACAAATCTTGAACTTGGAGAACTTTGTAGTTGGATCATGCTCATATTGTTTAAGCTAATTGAAGTGATTCAGTTTATAATTTCTTTACGTAAGACACTGAACTTGTTAAGAAACGAGATACATGGTTGCAAAGGAAAGTTATAACCATCTTGATGCTATACTTGGTTCTTAGTCTTAAGTTTTGGTTTTGGTTTGATAAAAGGATTGGATGCATGATGAGTTAAGATTGAATATGGGTTCTGATGCCTGAAGATTGTCTGAGAGGTGGATGTATACTAAAAGGAATAAAGAATATTGAAAGAGGTAAAATATTTTTGGTACTTGGAGAACTTGAATGATTTCACAAATTAATCATTTTCCTCCTGTTTCTAGTATTGAACTGTGAAACTATTCTAGTTCTCCATTCTCGTTGTCTGCAGAAGTAATTATAACTAGAGTGGCAAAATGGATTCATATCCACCAATCCATCCATATAAACCAACCTTAAATGGATTTGGATGATCCATATAAATTCAATGGTTTTAAATGGATAACCATTTAAATTCAATTATGTTGGTGGATTTAAATGGATTATCCATCTTATCCATATACATCCATTTAACTTAAAAAATAGAAAACACATTTATAAAAATGTGAGATAAAATCTTGTGGGATCATCTATTCTTTTCTTCATAACTTCCTCATATGTCAAATTAATTTTGTGGGACCACCTATTCTTTCCTTCATAACTTCCTCACATGCCAAGTTGCCAATAACATTAATTGCATTTTATTTGCTTCTAGTTCCTAGACTTCTTCCATCCTTTTCAAAATTATATTTTAGTCTCTACTCTTGTTTTTTTTTAATTAAACTCTCATGTAGTAATGATTGCAAACATTTATATTCTTAAGTAAAGAAAAAGCGAGAATGCATCATGTAGTGTCAAAATAATTTTTATTTTTTTAATTCTTTTATTTATAAAAAGAATTTTTCTAACGAGTGTCCCCACAACATTGGTTAAGATATGTAAATGACAACTTTTTTTTTTTCCAAATCCTCATACTTGCAATCCCTCTCCCCTTATCACCTAACCCAACTATCCAAAAAAAAAGGCACCTAATTTATTAAGTAATATAAGGTAGCTTGTATATCAATGGTATAATAAGGAGTTTCATACATTTTTAGGTACTACGTGCACATGTGATGAAAATATTTTACTTGTCAAATAACATAAGATTTCTTGTTAAAACTCCACTTTTATTTTAGACATCACTCTTGAACAGGAGTGCAAAAAATTGGAAACGTAAACTTCTTTTCACTGTAAAGCCGTATTCAATTCATTCAAAAGTTATAAAAATGTAGCCAAGTTCTTAATTGTTCATTACTTTACAAAATGATACTTAAAGTAATGACGAAAGGTTAAATTGACTACAGCAGTTAAATTTTCTTGGAACTAAACTAATTTTATGAAGTACTGAAATAGAGTAGTAGTACAAGCATTTGTTATTACCAAAAGGTTTTAGGTGATTTAAGGATAGAACTTTGGGGATCTGTATTTTTTGGAAAAAAACATTTGGATCTTAAATTTAGGATTTGGGAGAGTAAATGGATAAATGGATGGATCATGGTTTACACTATCCATTTAAATGACATCCATTTAGATCTATTTATTAAATGGTTTTAATTGGATTGGATCAATTTGATCCACTATCCATTTAACTAAAACCATTTATCAACCATATATCCATTTTGCCACTTCTAATTATAACCTTTGAAATGTTAATGACAACCATGTGATATATGATTACAGATTTGATCAAAGTTACTACTATACTCTTGACTGAAAACTAAGTTGTTGAACTCGGACCTAATTGCAAGTTTTGCCTCAAATACTTGTTAAACACAATGTGATCAGGAATGTAAACTACGGTCATGACAATAGTTATAGGTGCCTTGAAGGTTTGTTGTAAAATCCAATTCCCTCGATTAGTTCCACTGTCCTTTTGGAGTACTTACTTCTCGCTGCCTTAAGGAATATATTTTGAACATCTCCATGGAACGTTCTTCGAAGCTGGAGCCTGTTTTTGAAGATTCTTCTCTTATTTACTCTTCGTGGACCTCTGACTGGTTCACAGTTGACATTGCATTGACTGTCATCACTGGCCATAGCTATTCAAACTTCTATTCATGAAATTATGTATTAAATAGAAGACAGGCTGTAGTAATAATCAATTTTGAGCAAGATCTCCTCATGTAGTGAATGGGAACTTTGGGAGTTAACTTACAAAGTGGTAATGAAAATTACATCCAATGTGAATATAAATGGCGTGGAAGATCTTGGACACGGATTGGTGGAGTGCATGGTGTTCAAAATGATACATGCAAGGCTTTTTATAGATCAGCATAGGTCGCTGATTAAGTTATGGTTTAAGAAGTTAGTTCAAGTTGTTGGCAGCTTCAGCTCACTTTAAATTCTCTTTGTTTGTCAATGTTTCTCTGTCTCTTTTTCTCCTATAATCACCTTTTCTCCTATAATCACCTTTTTCCTAACGGATATATTTCTTCCTCTTGCTTTCGTCTACTTAATGTATGACCTGATATTTTTGCTAACTTTGTGCAGGTGGAGAGATATCAATTGTTCAGGTTCTCTTGGAAGAACTACCCGGACAGTTCCTGAGTTACATGCGTAGCAGGAATATCAGACCTCACTTCCCTGATGTGGTTCATGCTTCAGGCCAGGGAACCCTTTATGGGGTTTGAACTACAAAAAATGCTCAAAAGTTGCTTAACATCTAATCTTCTAACAGAAGTTGCAGAATATAAATATAGGGAGAAATAGCATAGCTAAGACGAAGATCTTTGTTTTGGTGGAAGAAATATGTCATTCTTTGATTCTGTTGGTTTTCCTGGCGTACAAAAGAGTAGGTAGTAGAGTATGGATGTTTGTCCCCATCCAGATTGTTTACATGCAAGTGCATTTTCTAATAGCATAGACCTTTCTACATTGTTTATTGGTTCGAGACATTTGAAATATGAACTAGTAAAGAACTTAAAATACTGCTGGGAAAGGTGTTGAAATTTGAGGCCTGGAGCTAGATCATTATCCAGCATGATCTGCACGGTGTCTTTGCCAGAACCCGATTCCTGATATGCTCTGCGGTGTAGATACCTATCTGTTTTTATTCACTTTAATTATAGGGCACAATTATTATCCCAAAAAGATCAGAAGAGAAAGCTTGTCTGGCGTGAACTTTGCTGGATCGCTGATGTCTGCCATGCTATCTGTTCTATCATTTTGATGGATCATATAGATTTTTTTTAACAAACGGTAACAGCGGATGAACGTTTCATCAGTATTTTCTGCATTTCTAGGGCTCGGGATGATGAAAGAGGGTAGGAAATGTAATTTGTGTTTTTTTTTTTTTTGGGTTCTGTTTGCAGTATGAGCCAATCTTTCCAAGTTAATTAAAATTATGTAATGTTTTCCCATACAAGTAAGACTTACAGAAGATGTTCTCAGATTCTTCTATGGTGGAGTTGTTAATGTAAGGATGATAGCAAAATGGTCATCAAAACAAGGGCAAATTATTCAATTGGCACTTGAACTCTTTGTCTAAGTAAAAATAAGCCCTTCATCTATTTTTTGTTGACTTTAAGCCCTCGAACTTGTAAAATTGGGTACCCGTGACCCTTTTAGCCAGTTTTTCCGGTTTTGCAACCGGAAGGTCAATCACACGAATGTCAGTGTGCTTTTTCAAAGGGCATTTTTGTCCGCATTTTCTAAGCAAAAAGGAGCAACTCCACCTTCTTCTCTCCATCTAACCTAACCCAACCGCTAACTTATTCAACAAATGAATTGCAAAGGGAAGAGAGAGAAGTCTGCAAAGAGCGGCACCGCAATGAGCGGCAGGTTGTAGCCGTCGACGATGCTGACGTCGTAGAAATCCTTGTCATCTCCAGTGCCGAGGGTTATCTCGAAGAGCGAGGCAGGAGGCGTTGCGCCCATGCCGTCGCATTCCAGCCTTCCCCCGCAGTCCCCTGTTTGACAGGACCCCACACCCGATGCGTCGAATGTGCACCCAATTCTTCCCCAAATGCGACCTGACCACCCCGGGACAGCTGGGATTCTCAGGCTTTGCCCCGATTGCAGTTGGAATCCGGTGGTTGGGAGCTGCGGCGTCTCTGAACCGGCTAATGTACCGGGCCATATAGTGAAGGGGCAGTAGTTTGCTACGGTAAATGTGCAGGCAAAAGAGCTAGACAAGAAAGAGACCACCAGCAGCAATAACGGTAACACGGAAAGTTTCATCGCTATTAGCAAAGGAACCATCCAAGTCTTACTTCTTAGTCCTCAACCAAAGGATTAATGGAGGGGGAGGGCTGTGTAAGACTGAGTAGGAGAAAATGAGGCTGACCAGAATGCGTAGTAGTATTTGTATCTTTGATAACCAACCAACGAACGCACGCCCGCCTGCGATGCTGCGTTTCGCAAATTCATCCGCACTTTTGGGTTTAGCATTTCTTTTATCTTCGAACAGTGAAGTTGCGAATACTTCTTCTGAGTATTTTTCCATTCTTGTACGAAAAAATTTTTCTGGGCCACTTGAGAAAAATTTGAGTGTCTCTCCAATGATGGGGAACCCGAGTTTACCTGGTGGAAGTTTGTATCTGTTACAATAACTAAGAAAAAAATGCGAAAATATCGCAGCCCTCTGCTTCCTATTTTTTCCTTCCCTTCACAAAGATTTTACCTTCTTCCCTTTTTTTGTTTCTTTGCAGACTTCTCTCTCTTCCCTTTGCAATTCATTTGTTGAATAAGTTAGCGGTTGGATTAGGTTAGATGGAGGGAAGAAGGAGAAGTTGCCCCTTTTTGCTTAGAAAATGCTGACAAAAATGCCCTTTGAAAAAGCACACTGACATTCGTGTGATTGACCTTCCGGTTGCAAAATCGGAGAAACTGGCTAAAAGGGTCACGGGTGCCCAATTTTACAAGTTCGAGGGCTTAAAGTCAACAAAAAATAGATGAAGGGCTTATTTTTTCTTAGACAAAGAGTTCAAGGGCCAATTGGATAATTTGCCCTCAAAACAATGTTGAGTATGAAGTACACTTTTTCCATATGACATTTCTAAAACAAGTCTCGGATAAATTGAACCAAATAAATATTGACAATGAACAGAAAGGGATTTTTTTTTTTTTAATTTGCCTTTTCCTTTTTTATTCGCTTGGACCTGCAAAGTCCTCAGCTGCACTTCCTGATTTAGGCAAAAGGAATAAACACTGTCTTGACTTTGTGATGTTGATATGCGGTCGATAAAGGATTTGAACTCACACATTTTCCCCATGGATTTTCTCTGTAACGGAGAAAAGCATCTGCTGATCAATTTGAGTGACGGCAATATTCTCAAATGTGCCGTTCAGTTAAATATAAGAATCATATCTAATATAGTTTGCAACAATATCTTGAATCTCTTAGTTCAAATAAGCCAAAATCTGAATTTGTAATCTGAAATTGTTCATTGTGAGACATTTTGTCCCACTTTTCCGCATGACAAACTGACAGATTATAATGACCATTTTTAAGGTTCCCTATGCAAGAAAAATGAGCTATTTACATCCCTTTTGCCATTTAGGCGGCAACAAACTTGATAATGCAGAATTCAGTGTGGGAACAAACAAAGTGCGCATCACAATGCAGCATAATCCTGTCAATGATGCCTGCCGCGATGCTTCTCCCTCGATGAATGAGAGCTGTGGTACTCGCAAGACTACAACAGATGGAACATAACTCAAAAATCTATTCTGGCAACAGTTGGGCCGCGCTCCCAACTGGCAACCTCCCTAGTGGCCAGATACTATTCACCCTTGTGGGATGTTAAACCACGTTCTTATTCTTAATTGGTTTCCATTAATTTATGGTTTCTTTATAAGTATTAGGTTGGTCCAAGTTCCGGAGTCCAAGTCCTACCTTCTTTTTTTTTTTTGCTTCTAACCGACAGGGTTCTCCGTCTAAAGAAGCCACTTGAAAGTGACAATCACAATTAAGTGATAAATATATGGTGAAAGACAAGGATTGAACTTTTGACCTCCCACTTAAAGTCTTGGTGATGACCAACAACCCAAGAGGCTGTTGGCTAAGTCCAAGTCCTATTATATATGTGATTCTTTAGTCGGTACGGACTTTTAAGTCCTTAGATAATTGGAAACCGGTGGTCTACATATTTGTAATAGTAGTCGTGGCGTGTGTGCTGAGAGTGGAAAGAAATAAAGAAGTTGTTGCCTACTCCACTTCGTTTCTTGCCGTCGCAAGTTTTTTTTTTTTTAATTTTCCGCTACCAAGATTATCAATTGTGTGATTCGTTTGTATTATTTATCCTGTGTGTTATTTTCTTACAAAGTGGTATTAGAGCTTTGCATGAAATCTTGAGAAATTGAAACATGGATCCAAATTATTTGCAAAATTATCACGTTTTTATCTTTGATAGTAAAAACGATTTTAAAACTTGGAGGATGATAATGGAGAATTTTTTTCAAAATTATTGGAATTTGGGATATTATCGAAACAGGATACACTAAACCGACTGCAGGCACCGAATCATCAAGCGATGCATTTAAAGAATTAGAAAGGAATAGACAACTGAATTGCAAGGCATTGTTCTATCTCAACACTCAAGTCCAATTGCATGGAGCCAAAAAATTCATACATGCAAAGTTGGCAAAGGAGGGTTGGACAATTTTGGTGAACTCAAATCGGGGCGCTGCTAACGTGAGAAAAATCAGATTGTAGGAACTCAAAAGACAATTTGAGTTGACCCAGATGAAACCCATGGAGTCAGGTAAAGATTTTATTGGCACAATTAAAGAAATTGTCAATGATATGGAATCCAATGGTGAGAATTTGGAAGAAATTAGAGTTGTTGAAAAAGTCTTGTGATCTCTAACTGCCAAATTTCTCACCAAGAAGACGGTCCTTGAAGCCACAAAGGACCTTGATAAATTGTCACTTGCTGAATTGGAAGGTGAATTGCTGACGTATGACATGTCCCTGAATCAGTAGCCATCAGATACAGTAGAAGATGTGTTATAAGCATAGTTATTAAACCCGGCCCGGAGAGGAATCCGGTGAAAGAGGTGGGTTAACGGGTTACTGGTTCAACCAGTGGGTAAGTGGTTCAACCGGTGGGTCACTAAATATATTTAAATATTATGTCTCATAATTTTTTATGCCATAATAAATATTCAGTTAGTCTAATTTATCATAAAATCATTAATTCTTATAAGAATTAACAATCTAAATTTAATTAGTAATCTACCAAATTTCAAGTATAAAATTTTATCTAAGTGTAATTATCTAGTTTATTTATTAATTTTAAGTGCAAAAGTTTATTAAGAATGATATTTGCCTTGAAAAGGAATTGTGTATTATGTTATTTTTTAAGTTAATTTCACAATTTATAGAGTTTGGGGAATAATAAAATGTTATTAAAAGATTCCAAATTAATTTTGTTTTGAGAAATAAAATAAGAATAAAAGTCTAATATATAATATAAAAGGACAAAATAATAAACATGTGGGTTGTTGGTCCAATGGTGATTGTAGTCCATTAACATGCATAAAATTTTTCATGTGGACAGAGTTTCTCATAAAAATCGACCGGTTCACCGGGTCTACCGGTTGAACCGTCGGTCCGTTAAAAAGTCAACGGATTCAATGCATAAACGATCTAACTCATAACTCGGCCCGGCTCAATTGCCGGTTGACCGGTTGAAATGCCGGGCCGGGCCGAGTTTAATAACTATGGTTATAAGCCAAGGTGGATCATCCAAAAGGAAAAGATAACGTGAATCGTACGAACACAAATCAAAGGGGCAAGAATTTTGAAGGCAGAGAATGTGGAGATAGAGGTAACTTTCGTGGTCGTGGTAGAGGTAATCATTCTTACCAGCCCAAAAATAATTCTAATAGGAATCAGCAAAATAATCAACAGCAGAATCAAAGAAATAATTTTCAAAGGCGTGATAGATCAAATATCCAATGTTATAATTGTGGTAAAGTTGATAATTATCAGAATGAATGTTAGTCTAATAAAGAGGTGTAGGCTAAAGTGGCTGAAAATAGTGGTGATAGACAGGAGACTTTGTTGTTTTCTAGTTTTGTAACTGAAGAGTCTACGAAGAGTAGTAATCATATGTGTGGTAAAAAGGAGGTGTTTTCTAACTTGGATGAATCTTTTCGTACATTGGTGAAATTTAAAAATAACGAAAGGGTGCCTGTTCTTGGAAAAAGGAAAATTAGAATTATCTTGCAAGACGGATTTTCAAATTATATATCTGATATTTTCTATGTGCCAAGTTTATATAATAATTTATTGAGTTTGGGATAACTGTTTGAGAAAAGTTATGAACTACATTTTAAATATGGTGATGGCACTATAAATGATGAAAAATTGGGATTAATTGCCAAGGTAAAAATGAACCGTAGTCATTTGTGGTCTCTTTCTCTTAATTGTGGTGATTTACCTTGCTTTAATTTCATGACTCTTTATGATTCTTGACTATGGCATATGTGTTTTTTGGCATTTGAATTTTGGGAGTTTGAAATTTCTTGCAAGAAAGAAATTGATTATTGGGCTACCTTGTGTTGATTTTTCTAACAAGAAGTGTGAGTCTTGTATTTTGGAAAAGAAGTACAGGGATCCTTTTTCAAAAGGCAAAGCTTGGAGGGCTAATCGATCACTTGAACTGATTCATTCAGATTTATGCACAGTTGAAGTTCCTTCCAATGGTAGTAATGAGTATTTTATTACTTTCATTGATGATTTCAGCAAGAAGACATGGGTGTATTTTTTGAGAAATAAATCTGATGCATGTGATGTGTTTAAAAAGTTCAAGTATTATCTAGAGAAGCAGAGTGGTTACTTTATTAAAATTTTAAGAACTGACAGAGGCACTACGTATCTTGTTTGTGATGATTATTTGGTGAAAAATAGTATAAAACATCAATTGACAGTCAGATATACACCTCAGCAGAATGGTGTCACAGAAAGGAAGAATAGGTGATAAGTGACTAATTTACGTAATAATTGTATGACATTTTATATTATTTTTAGTCACTTTGGTTATATTATTGGAAGAATATGAATCATTTTGGCTATAATTGGTGAAAAATGCTTTTAAGTGATTAAATGAGGTTTTTATCACTTTTTACTTGGATTTTGTGTATTTTGACAGTTTTGACACATTTTCGTATTTCGGCTATAACTTGAGCTACAATGATCGGATTAAGATGATTCGTGAACCAATTTGAAGATAAGAGATAGATCTACAACTTTGGTGAAGACATCTAAATCCAGTTTGAAGGTTTTCCAGGTCAAAATGCCGAATTACAATAGCAAATTTCTACTGGTCGAAGCTGGAACAGGGCAATGAGCAGGCAAGGGTATTTCAGTCATATCTCAGCCTACACAGATCCAAATGAGGTGATTCTTGATGCATTAGAAAGATAACTCAAAAGGCTACAACTTTCGTGTTTTCGACATGAGCTGGTTCAGCCTCTAACATCAAGAAAAGATTGGTTGAAGTTGGGCCAAAAACAGAGCAAGTGATCCACACTCGGATCCACTATTCATCCGAACCCTCGGTTGTTTCTGGGTTAGTGGATCCGAGCTCGGATCCATACGGATCCGAGGTACTGTAGCAGCTCGGATCACTGGTCAGAAAAGACTGCTCTGTACGCGTAAAACTCAATTTCACCCCCACCAACTCACATTGGATGCTATACATGTGAGAAACATTCCCAGCTGTAAAAGGGAGATGTAATCCTCATTTCTTGACCACCTTTCATCATTAAATAGCCAAATGCATTGCAAAAAGAGGAGATTGGGGAGATTGGGGAGTTCATAGGAGAAAAATAGAGAGAGACATACGGGAGAAGCTGGAAGCTGCAGAAATGTAGCTCTTTCATCTCTCTAGTGTTAGTTTAGCTTAGTATAGAGTAGTGTAGCTTTCCATTCTTGTTTATTATCTAGATTAGGATGAAGATGGAGGATGAAGAAGGCAAGGAAGAAAGCTCATGTGACAAGGGTTGTATTCCTTCCAAACTCTTTATCTTTTGTATTTGATTCCAAATTTAGTTAATATACAAGTTCTGGATTTTGTGTTCAATATGTGTTTCTAAAGTTTATACCTTGGGTTTGGTTGAACTTTCTATAATTGTTAGTGTTTATTATTTGGTTATTTGACTGCTATGATTTGAGCAAGTTATTTAGCACTTTAGCTCTTGAAATCATGATTAATCTGGTACCATTAATTGTGATTATCTAAGGTGTTGTTTCTGCAATGAAAATTGAGATTTAACACTAGTTCAAGAAGTGCTAAACATAGGGAGTACACTCACGAAAGTAGAGGTGCACTTATGTGGTTTTTAGTGATTCATTTCATGTAATTTCATTGAAGAAATGAACTTGTAGCTAATTTCATAACCATGAAAATAGGTATGGATTAGTTATGAGTATAATTGATTCACTACGAAAGTAGGATTCAAATGCATAAGGAAATTACACCATAATTAGCCTAGATGTAGTATTCAATGATCCAAATATAGCACTTGCATGAGTAGTTAGGGATACCACAACCCAAGGAGCTTTCATTTGTTATTTTGTATAATTTCAGTAGGTTTAATTTGTTATAATTCATTGATAGTCTAAATAATAGAGAAGCTTTAGTAGTACCGGTAATTGCAATCTTCCTTGTGGGATCGACCCTTAATACCCTATACTCGCTCACGATTCGTATACTTGCGATAAATCGCGTGTGGGGTATTTAGGAGTTTATAAATGTAAAACTTGATTAGGATGAGCTTAATTGTATATGTATACTCCGCGCACGTCAATAGGATTGTGATGGACATGGTAAGATCTATGATGCACTCCAAAGGTATTCCTAAATCCTTTTGGGTAGAAGCAGTATCTTGTGCTATTTATGTTTTAAACAGGTGTCCTACTAGATGCAATTTGAGGAAAACCCCACAAGAGGTTTGGACTATTATGAAATCAAATATTTCTCACTTCAAAGTATTTTGCTGTCTTGCATATGTACATATTCCAGATCATTTGAGGAAGAAATTGGATGACAAAACAGAGAAGTGTATTTTTATTGGTTATAATCATGAGACTAAGGGGTATAAATTGTTCAATTCAGACACAGAAAAAGTGATTGTTAGTAGGGATGTGACTTTCGATGAACATAGAGTTTGGGATTGGTCCAGGAAAGATCTTGAGATATTGTCAAAATATCCATCTATTTCTCTAGTTATGGGAGCAAGTTCCATTAAGCAACCAATAGAGTCAGTTGTGTAGTCTCATGGTGATCTCTCAACTTCTACTATGTAGGTTGAGATATCCAGTTGGCCACAGAGAGAATGTTGCATGCCACGCCGATTTGATGATTATATTATTGGTAGAGATGATGATTTATTTGATGAAGATATTGTAAATTTTGCTCTTTTTGCAGATTATGATACTGTCTCATTTAATGAAACTGTCAAAGATGATCATTGGATTCGTGCAATGGATGAAGAAATTTATACTATTGAGAAAAATGATACATGGGAGTTGACCACCATCCCACCTGAAAAAAAACCAATTGGAGTGAAAATAGGTATATAAGTCCAAGTACAAGCCAACAGGAGAGGTGGATCGCTTCAAAGTGAGATTAGTTGTCAAAGGTTATAAGCAAAAGGTAAGTATTGATTATTTTAAAATTTTTGCACCAGTTGCTAGACTTGATACTGTTCGTATAATTGTCTCACTTGTTGCCAATAATTGCTGAAAAATTCATCAAATGGATGTGAAATTTGCTTTCTTAAATGACTTTCTTGAAGAAGGGGTATATATTGAGCAACCTACAAGTTATGTTAGAAAGGGTCAAGAAGACGAAATTTATAGATTGAAGAAGGCGTTATATGGGTTGAAACAAGCTCCTAGAACTTGGTATACTCGCGTCGATGCTTATTTTGTTGAGCATAATTTTCTGAGATGTCCATATGAGCATATTTAGTACATCAAATTCAACCCTGGAGAAGATGTTTTTATTGTATGTATATATGTGGATGACTTAATATTTACAGGCAACAATCCCAAACTAATTTCTGAATTTAGGGAGGCCATGATCATTCAGTTGAAGAAAAGCTGAAATTGACCATAGTGGCACTTGTGATTTTGTTGATGCTACCTATTTCAAGAACTTGGTAGGAAGTCTTAGGTACTTGACTTCTACAAGGCCTGACATTACTTATGGAGTTGGTTTGATTAGTAGATTTATGGAATCTCCATGCCAATCCCACTTGCAAGCTGCTAAGAGAATTTTGAAATATGTTCAAGCTACGCAGTCTGACTGTATATTTTACTCATCTTCACATGGTAGCAACCTTATTGGATATACTGACATTGATTGGGTTGGTGATACAATACAGAGGAGGAGTACTTCTGGTTATGCATTTTATTTGGGATTTGGTGTATTTTCTTGGTTTTCAAAGAAACAATAGGTGATTGTTTTGTCCACAACAGAAGCAGAATACATGGCAGCTGCGAGTAGCGCTACTCAAGCACTTTGGTTGAGTAGAATGCTTGGATTTTTATAACACAAGCAAAATGGTCCTACCAAAATATTTTGTTATAACATGCCCACTATATTGAGTTGACAAAAAATTCAGCTTTTCATGGGCGCGGCAAACATATTGATACTGAGTGTTATTTTATTCGTGAGTTGGTTCAAGATCAAGAGATTGTCATTGATTATTGCAAAAGTGAAAATCAAGTAGCTGACATTCTGACAAAATTACTCTAGTTGGAGATGTTCATGAGGTTGAAAAATATGCTTGGCATAATTAAGTTTGAAGACCTTGGCTCAAGGGAGGCAATGTTGGATGTTAAAACCAAGTTCTTATTCTTAATTGATTTCCGTTAGTTTATGGTTTCTTTATAAGTATTAGGTTGGTCCAAGTTTCCGAGTCCAAGTCCTACTGTATATGTGATTCTTTAGTCGGTACGGACTTTAAGTCCTTAGATAATTGGAAACCAGGTGGTCTATATATTTGTAATAGTAGTCGTGACGTGTGTGCTGAGAATGGAAAATAAATAAAGAAGTTGTTGCCTCCTCCACTTCGTTTCTAGCTCTGTCGCAAGTTTTTTTTTAATTTTCCACTGCCAAGACTATCGATTGTATGGTTCGTTTGTACTATTTATCCTGTGGGTTATTTTCTTACAACCCTCCTTTACCTCCCATCTGGAGTCTAATTGCTCCTGCTTCTTTACATATGTTTGTTCTTTTGATCATGGCAAGAGCAATTTCGATTTTTGAGAGACCGCTTGTAGGGGCTGGCCTCAATATGTTATGGGTTCCTAACAGAATTCTGGGCATGTATAGTTGCTTTAGGATCACTTGTCTAGAGGAAAATATTGCACCATTGAAGTTTTTATTCAGTGCAGGTGGGTGAACAATTATCGGTTAGACTATGTTAGAACCAACTGCCATAGCTATCTAATGGTTTAACTTAACTAACACCCCCTGTAAATATTGAAAATTTTGATTTAATAGTTTGGCTTTATACTGCATTCTGTTCACTGTATCTCTCCCAAATTAGTTAAACCAGAGTCTGGTTATAAGCTCCAACTAGCGAATCAGCAGTTATAGTCGAATAAACTACTTTCAACTCAATTATACCAGTTCAGAACAGTTTTTAGTCATTAATTACTATTTTTTTGTCACAAACTACACCTTTTATTAAGATAAGGAAAAGGAAATTACAAATGGAGGTAATCCATTGTAGTACAGAACCGCAAACAAGCAGTAATCCTAACACAGGTAGCTAGACACTTTCACCTATTTATCAAACGCAACAAACGGCAAACTCTACTGCAGGACAAGTTCTCATGATTCCTTTGGATACCTTTTCGAGTGGCACAAGCCCCCTCTACTGTTGCACATCCTTCACAATGGCCTTGCTTACATGCACAACATGATTCACCAAGATTTGCTAATGGATTGATTTGTTCCTTCCTTTCCAAACATGTTAAACAAAGGCAGCTAAGGCCAACCTAGTCCTGCAAACTTGTGCTACATTGCATGAACAAGATACAATTCAAACTCTAGCAACCTCGAAAATATGCTATAAGCTCTGAGACTGATGAAATAGACAAGCAAAAAAAAAAAAGAAAAAGAAAAATGATTAGCTGACACCTCAACTAGATGACACAACACATAACCCTAATTAGTAGCAATTAAGGTTCTATTTCCTCAAATCTTCCCTTGTACGTTGTTATTCCATTTAGAAAATTAGAACCTAAAAGAAGATTTCAAAATCAGAAGCAAATAAAAAACAATTCCAACGAAAATACATAGTTGTTTTCAGCACAACTATGTGGAATTTCATTTAGTCTTTGTTCAACTATAAACAACCTTCTTATTATTCTGATAGTTAATAGTGTATTATTGAATTATATATGCTTCTTGTTCTTATGTAAAATCAACAAGTTTCTTTTAAGACGACTTTTATACATCCTCGGTGGAATGGTCAATCTTGGAAAGGTATGTAAGCACAAATTTCGTTGTCTAAAATAAAAGACAAAGAAACTTGCACAAATATCAAATTTACTAAATCAAATAATAAGTGGATTACAATCTCTGAAAATTCTTGAATCAAAGAAATTAATTCCCTGATTCTTCTCTTCAAATAACTTTAACCAAAGGGCCGAAAAGGCTTGTTCTCCGATCAAAAGAGTGTTTCCTACAGTTTCGGTGTAAAAAACGAATGATTTGATGATGGCGTTAAATACTCGAAACTTTAAGTCTTCAACATCAATGGCAGGAGGATTTATTTGGCTTGATTTGGACTTAGATTTGAGGAAGAAAGCTCTTGAGAGAATTTGACAGAGTTTTTCCGGAAGTTAGGAATTTTTTTAAATGTTCTTTTGCCTTGAGAGAAGACCTTTATTTATAGCCAAAATATGTAGGCTAAGTTTTCAAGAAAACCCTCAGAACCTTCCTGCATTTTGGGTAACTTGTGACTCAAGAAACCCATTTAACTTGGGTTTAAATAGTGGTCGGTCCAAATAGTTCATTGCGAATTAATGAAATAATTAATTCACTTCAATTTAAATAGACACCACAAATTTGATTTGATAGACCATATAACATTGGCCCAATTTGTCAGTCCAAAACATGATGGACTTCTATAATTTAATTTAATTTAATCAAGATCAATTTAATTTAAATAAATCTTGACCAAATAAACTAAATAAATTTTCTTTGTCTACAAATGCCCTCACTTTAAGACTTGGTGAGGCATTGCTTGACAATTGCCAAGGCGAAACTTGAAGTATTAGTCTTGATTTTTTTTTTGAGAGCAACTTGGATTTCCCGTCGACACCAAATCCAATATTTGAATTGCTAACTCCAGAATGAAGCATCAATAGGAAGTCTAATATTGCAATTGCTAGTCACATGCACGAACTTCCTATTGTATTAAGCATATCTTCTTTTGGAAACCGAACCCAAGTTGCTAAAATTGAAGTTGTATCATTGCAAGGACTTAGTAATTGCCAAAACTAATTTCATTGTCCGAATGGTTGCCTCGTTGATCTTTTGGAATTCCAAATGTCCTAAGAGACTAGCCACGGGCATTGGAAACTAAAAACTTCTGAACAACTTCGGAAATGGAGAGAAAAAAAAATTAATGCTCCATTTTCTAAAATCACTCAAATGCTTAAAGTAACCGGCAATGCTTTGAAAATAAGGAATGGAAACATCCAATTGGGTATCACTGCAGCAAGTTGGCAATTGCTAAAATAAACAACTGGACACTTCCAACTCTTGGAACCACATTTGTCATGTCACAATGCCCGATCCTTGCAACTTCCAAATGAAATTTGATTTCCTTCTTTTTTTGTGCATGGTTTGAGCTTTGTAAAGGAAACAAATTAGTTCTCCACCTTCATTATGCTGAAGTTGTTGAATTCCAAGGAGAGAAGGAACAAACCAAGGATACGCAGGTAACAACTCGATTTCAATCCTCCCAACAACTTGGTGTTAATTGCCCTTAACTTCAAAAAGATTTTCGTTATAGTGTATCTTTGTACAAGATAAAACGAGGGGCATGACGGCGGATGTTAGCTTTTCTACATTACTCCCTAGGTAACTTTTGATACTTGAGATAATTAATGAGGGGTCGTCTCCAATCTTTTTTGTCAATTTCGTAAGTTGAGACTACATGAGCATCACTTTCTTCAATATCTTCATCATCAAATAGTGGTGGAACCACCCACTTTTGGTATACACGAAATTGTATATCATGATTTGGCACGGTAAGTAAAGAGGCAAGTACAACCAATGCGTCAGTTTGCTTATTTTCTCTTCTAGGGACATGGTTAATGTTTGCATCTTCAAGCTGCCTTATGAGTTGCATTGCATACTTGTGATATGAAATTAATTCTGACTTTTTGACTTCATAACTTCCCAATAGTTGGTTAACTACTAATTGCGAGTCACCATAGATTTGAAACTCCAATTGTTTCATGTCAACAGCTATTTCAAATTCGAGTATGAGAGTTTGGTACTCAGCGATATTGTTTGAACAATATTGGTTTAGAGTAAAAGAGTATAGCAAAACCACTCCATCAGGAGTTATGAATACAATATCAACTTCAACTCCATGACGATGAGCAGTACCATCAAAATACATTTTTCATGGTGAGCGAATCTCAATAAGGAGTACATTCTCATCTGGTAGATCATCACTCAACTCTCATTCAGCAGGTATTGGGTAATCAGCAAGAAAATCTGTCAGTATTTGACCTTTTACAGCCTTTTGAGGTACATAAGTAATTTCGAATTGTTGTAAGTGTAGATACCATCTGACTAGACGGTTGGATAGTACTGGTCTACTCATCACATATTTTATGGGATTCACCCTAGAAATGAGTCTTACACTATGTGTTTGAAAGTAGTGTTTTAACTTCTGTATTACAAAAATAAGAGTTAAACACAACTTTTCAATCGGTGAATAGTTTAATTCGTTAGGAGTCATCATTCTGTTTAAATAATAAAGGGCAAACTCTTTTCCTTCATTATTTTCTTATGCCAGTAATGCCCCCACTAAGCATTCTTGGGCACCAATGTAGAGGAGTAATGGCTTTCCATGAATAGGTGCAGCCAAGACAGGTGCTTTCATAAAATAAGATTTAATACTATTGAATGCATTACTGCATGACTCATCCTACTGAAACGACACACTTTTCTTCATAAGGCCACTAAATGGTTGACACCTTCCCGCCGCATTTGAGATAAACCTCCGTAAGTAAGCTAACCGCTCTTGAAGACTTTTTAATTCATGAATATCACGAGATTCAGCCATCCGTAATATAGCATCAATTTTGGCTCTGTCAATATCAATACCTCGACGGCGAATCACAAAATCAAGAAATTTTTTTGATGTGACTCCAAATGCACATTTGAGGGGATTCATTTTGAGTTGATACCTTCTCAATCGATTAAAGACTTGTTTCAAATCCTCCAAGTGATTATTTTTTTTCTTTGATTTAACAACTAAATCATCCATATAACATTCGATATTCATATCCACCTATGTCGTCAAAGATATTTTGCATTGCTCTTTAGTATGGGACTCCAGTATTTTTAAGATCAAAGGGCATTACTTTATATCAATAAATACCTTAGAAGTACGAAATACAGTGAGTTTTTTATTCTCAAGTGCCAGTTGAATTTGATTGTATCCAGAAGATCCATCCATAAATGACAAAACTTCATATCCAGTAGTTGCATCAATCATGAGTTCAGTGATAGGTAAAGAAAAATTATCTTTAGGACAAGTATTGTTAAGATCCCTGAAATCGAAACAGATGCAAATCTACCCGTTCTTCTTTCGTATAGGCACGATACTTGAAATCCATGTGGGATATTTAACTTCACGAATAAACCCAGGTTCAATGAGTTTATTGATTTCAATTTCGATCAAGGGAACCAGATCGGGTCTAAATCGCCGTTGTACCTGCTTTATAGGCCGAGCTCTCTTTTTAACAACCAAATGATAGATGGCCACTTTTGGGTCTAGACCTGACATTTTTTTATAAGTTCAAACAAAAACATTTCGATACTCTCGCAAGAGCTCAACATATGCCTTCTCTTCATCAGGACTTAATAAAGCACTTACATATATTGGACGTGGGTCTTCTGAATTATCAAGATTTATCTCTTTTAGATCATCTACAGTGGCCTTAATGCCTTCTTCAAATTCAAGTGGAACATCTTCAGCATCTTCTTTTTCTCCAGGAGAGTCGACATTAAATATAGTTATATGATTGTATGAAGCAACACTATCTTCATCATTTTCTTTTGGTCTTGTGCATACCACAGTATGTTCCCTAACCTTTGGTTCAGTCCCACACTTTATTACAAGACTTGTATATCTTCTCATTCTTGAGGGAATAATACTACCAAATTTATGAGGACATTCAAAGGGCTCTTCAAAAATTTTCAATGACTTTGTCATTCTCTCTTTACTCCTATGAGAGTTTTGAGGATTTTGCCTATTTTGTGGTCCCAATCTCTTAAAAATAGATATCCGTGGAGCTTTATTTTCGTTTTCATGAAAAACTTGAAATTTATCGATTATTTGAGAAGACTCGTCCCCTACAGCAATATATTGGCTACTAACTCTATTGATTTTTATGCGAATTGGTGCAAGGGAAGAATAGTCAAGACCAAATTTGAGATTTTCAATAGCATATTCTTTTTCTTTCAACATCTTTTGGGTAGGATTCAACTCATGAATCATGCCACTAATAACTTGAGAGGGTGAGATATTTAACACCACAGATTCTTTGAAATCATATCCAACCTTAGTGAGAAATTTATACACAATAGGATCAAAACCTTCTTTGATTCTTGACTTTGGTATGATGTCTTGCTTAATTTCAAATTCTTTACTTGTAAAGTTAGACCTTTTAAGTAAAGTAGACGGTACCTTCTTAGCCTCAAAATTAGCCACAAGAAGAGTCAAACCTTTTAGAATTTCGTGTTGAATTGAAGATGACTGTCCTTATTCCAATTTTGACTTAGAATGGTAGCAAAAGACAACTGATTCATTTTTTGACAATGAAACATCAGTTTTTCATAAACTTTCTCTTTTGATTTTGAAATCATTACTTTCTCCCCTTTTACGCTTGAAGATTTGGGGTTCTGGATTTTAACCATAGATAAAGGTTACTCAGAGTCATCCTTCACATTGTACTTTTGGATGTAAAATTTGGTATCAGCAATATACGTTTTCATTTCAGTGAAAGGATTATTATCGATTTTCACACTTCTTGCCATTTCATTTCGACAATATTTGAAACATTGATGAATAATTGAAGTTACAACTCCATTTTCATGAATCCAGGGCCTTTCCAACAGTACATTGTATGTTGTTTTAACATCTATCACATACATAGTGCTCTGGACGACATATCATCAATGATTATTTTCAAATTTAGTGATTCAAGAGCTCTTTGCCCTCCTTGATTAAAGTCTTGAATTATCAGTCGGCTATTGGAGAGTTCATCAATAGGGATGTCAAGTTCCTTCAAAATTTTTAAAGGAAGAATATTGACCGCGGAACCCCCATCTATCAAAATTCTATTCACATTTTACTCTTTTCCATAACCTGTCACAAACAACGGACGGTTATGCAGTGTTTACCCAAGTAACAAGTCTTCACTAGTGAAAGTGATATTTGTGACATTCGCCTCTTCATTGCCAGTAGGCGTACGAGTTATCTTACAGGGAGATTCGCGAGTATTATCCTTTTATTCTACAATATCATCTACTTGCGTCGTGTGACTTGCGACCATATCAACATCAAAAAATTCTTTAGGCATAAATTCTTTTAGAGTGATAGGAGTTCGCGACTTTTGCTTGAAAACTTGATTTTTTGAAATTTATGATAATTATCGCTTTTCTTCATATCCTTCTCTTTCCCCTTTCAGACCATTATACTTCTTGTTAAGGCCTTATTCACCTTATTAGATGGATGAGATTTTTACCTCCTTCTTCGCGTGACTAAAGTCCATCCTTCATCATACCCATCAGGTTGTAAGGTTTTCTCATTTTCATATGCATGTTCTTGAAGAGTTGAAAGAGCAACTTTTTTTCCGACTTCTATGGGATCAAATGATCCAAATTGAATTATTGGCAATACAGGTACCATGACCTTTTCAACTCCCTTGACAATCCTTTTAATCTCCATGGACTGCAAGGAATCAATGGATGTTTGATTTACACTTGTCTTGTCTTTTCAAGAAGAATTTTTCCTTGTCTCACCAACTCCATTACTTCGTCTTTGAAAACAAAGCATTTTTTAATAGGATGCCCAACCAAGCGGTGATACTTACAATAATTCGGATCATCAATGTTCCTGGCTTCGTTAGGTTGTTTCATCTTAAGAAGCATGATCAAATTTATACTTAACAGATCGTCAAGCATACCAGGGACATCAGAATCAAGAAAATGGTACTCTTTGTCTTGCATCTGCTTAAGAGTCAGTTTCATCTTTCCTTGCTCTTGATGCGTATTGATTTTGCTGTCTTCTTTCTTGGCAGTTTTGGGAACAATCTTAAAAGGTGTTATACTTGTAGTCACGGCCTCCTTCTTTTTATTTTTGTCTGGTGGCTTGCCCTCTTTCCTCACTTTTTATCTCTCCTTAACCTTGCGAGGGTCAGGAACTGACGATTCTTGTCCATCAAGATTAATCTCCACCTTGTGAATTTTTGTGGATAATTCATCAAATATTTCTGGTTACACACCTTGCAAGATATATCTGAGTCCTTAGTGCATACCTTGAATACACATCTCTTGTTGAAAATTCAAAAATTCGATCCTTGCAATTTAAACTTAGATTCCTCCAGCGATCGATAAAATCAATGACAGATTCATTCCTCCATTGCCGTGTATTAGAGAGTTCAGTCATACTGACAGTTTTCTTTATGCTATAGAAGTGGTTAAGAAATTCATGTTCTAACTGCTCCCAACTGTCAATGGTGCCAGGCTCCAGCTTTGTGTACCAATCAAAGGCATTACCCTTCAGTGAGCGAACAAATTGCTTAACAAGTAAATCACCGAGAGTGTTTGGATAGTGAAATTATCTCAAATATTATTTTGCTTGCATCATAAACACATTTCTCAACCCACCTTTTTATATTTTCAATTACCTTTTTATCTCACATACATCACATCACAAAAAGTATTACAGTAATTATTTCAAATAATACTCTATCCAAACAAACCCACCATGAGTGCCAGCATTGTTACAAGTTTTCACAAAGTGTGCAATATGTTGTTTAGAATTGGCCTTGCCATCAAATTGTTGAAATTTTGGAGGTTGATATCCCACAGGCATCTTCGAACTTTTCATTCTTGCGGTGTATGGTTTGGTATAACTGCTATACGACTTGATACTTCCCCCAATCTTGTCTTTGATTGTACCTTCGATAAATTTCTTTAAATTATCGACATGAATGATGCCATCAGGGGAGATTGAAAACTCCTTCAATGTTTGTGGCTTGGCGTCCTCTTTTTCCTTCTTCCTTGATAATGAGTCACCTTCATCTTGCATTTTGGATTTCGATTTGGACATGCTAAGGCTATTTTTCACCATAGCCATTAGTTTGATCATCTTGGCGTCTTGACCTTGCGTATGCACTACTAACCCTTCGACAATTTTAGCTAAATTCAAAATTTGATCTTCCATAGTTGTGGTGCTAGTCATCATGACGGGCATCACCACAGAGGTAGCTGAATTATTTGAACTATCAACAGATTCATCATAGACTCTTTTCTTGTTGGGAAGCATCTCCAGGTTTGTTTCTTCAATCACAGCATTCGCCTTAGCCTTCTATGCTGATTTCTTGGCCTTACTCCTCGTTATGGGTGCAGTGTTTCGCATTTCTTGAGTTGTTGGGATACCAGCAGCTACGCTTTCAGAAGCGAAGTTCATCTTCTTGGATTTCATTGACTTTTGAAATAGGTAAGTTGTTGGAAGAAAAGAGATGAGAGACAGATATGATCCCACTGGACGTGCCAGAAATTTGTAAGCACAAAATTCGTTGCCTAAAATAAAAGACAAAGAAACTTGCACAAATATCAAATTTATTAAATCAAATAATAATTGGGTTACAATTTTTGAAAATTCTTGAATCAAAGAAATTAATCCCCTGATTCTTCTCTTCAAATAACTTTAACCAAAGGGTCGAAAAGGCTTGTTCTCCGATCAAAAGAGTGTTTCCTACAGTTTCGATGTAAAAAATGAATGATTTGATGATAGCGTTAAATACTCGAAACTTTAAGTCTTCAACATCAATGGCAGGAGGATTTATTTGGCTTGATTGGGACTTGGATTTGAGGAAGAAAGCTCTTGAGAGAATTTGACAGAGTTTTTCCGGGAGTTAGAAATTTTTTTAAATGTTCTTTTGCCTTGAGAGAAGACTTTTATTTATAGCCAAAATATGTAGGTCAAGTTTTCAAGAAAACCCTCAGAACCTTCCTGCATTTTGGGTAACTTGTGACTCAAGAAACTCATTTAACTTGGGTTTAAATAGTGGTCGGTCCAAATAGTTCATTGCGAATTAATGAAATAATTAATTCATTTCAATTTAAATGGACACCACAAATTTGATTTGATAGGCCATATAACATTGGCCCAATTTGTCAGTCCAAAATATGATGGGCTTCTATAATTTAATTTAATTTAATCAAGATCAATTTAATTTAAATAAATCTTGACCAAAGAAACTAAATAAATTTTCTTTGTCTACAAATGCCCCCACTTCAAAACTTGGTGAGGCATTGCTTGACAATTGCCAAGGTGAGACTTGAAGTATTAGTCTTGATTTTTTTTTGAGAGCAACTTGGATTTCCCGTCGACACCAAATCCAATATTTGAATTGCCAACTCCAGAATGAAGCATCAATAGGAAGTTTAATATTGCAATTGCTAGTCACATGCACGAACTTCCTATTGTATTAAGCATATCTTCTTTAGGAAACCAAACCCAAGTTGCTAAAATTGAAGTTGTATCATTGCAAGGACTTAGTAATTGCCAAAACCAATTTCATTGTCCAAATGGTTGCCTCGTTGATCTTTTGGAATTCCAAATGTCTTAAGAGACTAGCCACTGACATTGGAAACTAAAAGTTTCTGGACAACTTCGGAAATGGAGAGAAAAAAAAAAGTAATGCTCCACTTTCTAAAATCACTCAAATGCTTAAAGTAACCGGCAATGCTTTGAAAATAAGGAATGGAAACATCCAATTGGGTATCACTGCAGCAAGTTGGCAATTGCTAAAATAAACAACTGGACACTTCCAACTTTTGGAACCACATTTGTCATGTCACAATGCCCAATCCTTGCAACTTCCAAATGAAATTTGATTTCTTTTTTTTTTTGGTGCATGGTTTGAGCTTTATAAAGGAGACAAATTAGTTCTCCACCTTCATTATGCTGAAGTCGTTGAATTCCAAGGAGAGAAGGAACAAACTAAGCATACGCAGGTAACAACTCGATTTCAATCCTCCCAACAACTTGACGTTAATTGCCCTTAACTTCAAAAAGAGATTGTCAAGTTACTTGCATGTTACGTGACTTTGTCAAATTCCTTTGGTGATTATTGTTGGACAAGGCCTTGCTCATCATAAGATTGAATGGAAGCTCTTGCTTTCATTGAGAATCAAATCTTTTCCAAACCTTGAATGTCCTCGAAGTTTCCATGGTATAATCTTGCATTCTAGTTGTTTATCAAATTGGGTCAATGAATCACTTTACAATAGCATAGTTACCTGTATTCATGATTTCTAGAGGTCCAAAGTTTTCTTTTTAAGTGATAAACCTTGTTGGACCCGTTAATTTGAACATAATAAAACCCATCTTGCTGCATATTCACATTGTTTTCACCAACGCCATTGGGTAAGGCTACTTGCCAGATGGTTTCTTCATGCCATTATTTGGTTAATAATTGTTCCAATTCTAAGACCGCTCAAGCTTTTATTGTTGTTTTACATGCAAAATATCATTCCTTGTTTCAAACCACAATATATAGAACCAGGCCAAGTCCACGGTCCCCTTTTGTTTTAATACAATTCCATGCCGATTTAGTTGGTAGCTAACATGAAGTGCCCACCAACACATGTCATGCATCACGACTTTATTTCAAATGCTCCCTTCTTATGAAATAAAGCAAATTTTATTGTTGAAAAAAAAACTTGTTTAGGTTGCACCTTGTATTGATATCTATCATTCAAGGCAAATTGATACCCTCTCCTCTTTTATATTTATATATTTTAGTTTGCAAACAAAGCTGCATCTTTTCCTCAATCGTGGCTGTGATTCTACAATTGAGGATTTCATCACTTGGAGTACTTAGGTAATTCACCTACTCCATGGCTTTTACTTCTTGTCGATGCCGATTTCTCTCTTCATTTTTTTTTGCATAATGTGAAAGGAATATTCCTTGTCACAAACATATATGGTGGACACTCAATTTGCAGAAGGTGCAACCACTAACTCCCACGAGAGTCATATTACAGCTTAAGGAGTACAATGAAGAAAGTACGATCAAAATTTAAAGAAGGTGCAATCGCAAACTCCCACGAGAGCCATATTATGGCTTGAGGAGTACATCAAGAAGTGGAGACCAAAATTTAAAGAAGATGCAACCGTAAACTCCCATGAGAGCCTATCATGGCTTGAGAAGTATAAAGAGGATGGTGCAGCCAAAATTTAAAAAAGGTGCAACCGCAAACTCTCTCAAAAGCTTATCATAGTTTGAGGAGTACCAAGAAGATGGCGCAACCAAAATTTGAAGAAGGTGCAACCGCAAACTCCCACAAGAGCCTATTATGGCTTGAGGAGTACAAAGAAGGAGGCGCGATTACCCACTTCAATAAGAGCTTACCAAAGCTCGAGAAACCCTTTTACTATTTTCGACCATGCCATTTTAACCAAATTTCCTTTTTCTTGCTTTTGTTGCAGGTTGATCTTGATGCAATGGTGATGTTCAAAGAAGTCATATCTTCAAACGAAAAGTATCTCCTTATCGCCAACAGTCATGATGACTCTGGTGACAAAGAAACGAAGTTATTGGTGTATCCCTCCATACAAGGAACTTACTCTAGTAAGTGGCCTTCTCACCAGTACCCAGAATTAAAGGACTGGTCACTTGATGATGGCAAGAAAATTCGCTCTTTGAATCCCTTATTCATAATAAGAAGTCAAGAACAATTCCCTTTCAAACCCTTGGCAGGCGAATCCTAGACGGAGATGCACCCTGAGGTCCTTCCTTGAATCTTGGTAGTGAATTTAGGCCTTGTTTGGCAGACAAGTTTTTTGTCAAGTTTGTCTGTTACAAGTTTTTTAAAAACTTTAACTACAGTAACCTTAAAAAATTTTTTAAAATTTTTAAACCATACATTTCAAAATATTAAAAAAAACACACACTTCAAAAAAAAAATTAAATTTCTACAGTAAAGTTTTAGACAAACACCCAAAAAATTTACTTGTTAAACAGGGCCTTAGTTATATCGAGAATTATTGGGAGTGGTTGGAGGATATACTCGGAAAGAGCAAACAAGTGCTCCGTGAAATCACTTGTTTGATTCCTTATATGCTTCATTTTTCACATACGATAGAAATTCTCATGTACTTAGAGCATTTTGTGAGGCATGGTGTCCAGACACTAATACCTTGCATGCGTCCGTTGGGGAATTATCTCTTTTCCTTTGGGATCTGTACAAATTAGGAGGACTCCCAATTATCGGAGGCATTTATGACGAGGCGATTCCATGTCCAGCAGAGTTAACTGGAGTCAATGAAAAGAAATTAAGGCATATTTCGCAGAGTTGTGAGTATTTGTTTGCGGCCTTCCACCATTTTCAACATGGAGGAACCAACAAATATAGGATTTCAGCTAGCCAATGGATTAACTTCTGATTTAAAGGCAAAACAATGTATTCAAAACCCAAGTAGAGAAGGATAAAGAGGGCATCTCGTGCTCAAACGACCCAAAATCCGGATGGAGAGATTGGACAACAACTCAAATTTTCAAATCAAGACAACGGCGTATTTGATACCATCGGAGTCAAATCTCACTCACAAGAAGAGACTTATCTCGCAGTATTTATATTTTGTTGGCTCTATGTCTTTCCTTTACCAGATGAAGATTTCCATTATATTAGACCATCTACTTTCAAAATGGCTAGTACGATGGGCGCCAGACGTAAGACTTGCCTTGCGGTGCCTGTCTTGTTAAGTATCTACCGCGGGTTCAATAAAATCTCAAATTCGTCTATCCCAGGATATGCTCATGCATCTTTTCTAGTGCACTACGTGTATGCTTGGCTAGCGAGTTATTTCTCTGCCCATTATTTGACTCTGAATATCATGTCTGGACCAATAATGACCAATTATTCTGGAGAGGGTGGCGTGCGATTTTTTGATGAAAATGCTGCTCGCGACCTCATTCATCAAGGAGACAAGGTGACTTGGGGATCAACTTCCCTTGTGAAGAATCAAAATGAATTTTTTGTTAATGACGGCAAGTTAGCGAACCCAGAACTGAGTTATTTCGTAAGCGCCTGGCCGAATTACTTGATCTTGCATGTTGATGGGAATTTTCTTATTAAGCTATATAGTCCATATAGGTTCGCGCGAAAATTCGGGTTTTATCAAGTTCCCCCACAGGAACTTGGAGCAGATGTTCGTTTCACAAATTATAACTTGAATCGGATACTTTGGCGCACTGCTATTCGCAGTAAAACAGAATCAAAAGTGCTTTTTCCTAGCTATCCCTTGAATGCTAGCAAACATACATCTTCAGGTTTTCAAACATAGTGGTCTATGGTGCATGATGACTATCTCCTCAAAAGATGTGATACTTTGATTAAAAGTGTCCAATCAAATAGGGAGTAGAAGAAATCAAAGGGAAAGGAACTTACAAACCTGAATGATCCTGAACTTGCAAACTTGAATGATCTTTCCAAAGTTGTCAAAAATCTTGAGACAAAGCGGCAAATCACCCAGGCTGTGAGAAGTGAGGAGAAAGTTTTGAAGAGCTTAAGCACAAGATTGCTACTCCTGAAATCTTAACTTCTAATGAAGAATCTCCGAAGGGTATTTCATTTCGTCTTCCTTCAATAATCGTAAAGGCCACTGATCACGAGTCTCGCAATTCCAATGAAAGAAGGAGAGCAACCCCATTGTTGAGAAGAATGAGCAATCTACCAGCACGGACCAACATTGGAAACGCAAGAGATATAAGGTAATAACTCTCCCTTTGGACGATATTGCATTAGACCCTAAGGAGTTCTTTAAAGACACCCCGGATATATGTGTGCCTGGTATAAGTCATACCACTATTGTAAGAACTCTTCTTGCCTTTTTTAGTTTGGCATTTGAGATTTAACTAATTTTATATTCATGACTTGTCTCATAACATCTTTCTTGTAGTTGAATGATCAAGACTTGATTTTTGTTGATGATGAGGAATCAAACCAAGCATCTGTTGAAGGACCCACTGCATTTGAACTTTTGACAAAACAAGTGGTCAATTCTACCCAACAAAAGGATATTAGTGAAAACTCCAAAAAAACAGTAGATGATAAAAACATGATTCAGGAAATCCTGCCACAGAGGGAAGAACATACGACCCCACCGGAGAAAAAGAAACTCAAATTTTTTGATTCACCCTCGTGGTCAAGGGAATCTCAAGTGTCTGAATTTTGTTCCCAAACTGTAATCTCAACATGTCGTCGAGACTACATTCAAATGCTGTGGAATAACTTAAAAGTGATGATATCCCAAACAGCCTTGGAACGCATGCCTGCTCTTGAGACGAAAGAAAATGAAATTATGGAGGAAATGCGAAGTTTCAATGTTATGGATATCTCAAACTTGCAAAGTCTTTTAAAAGTTTTCTTTGCAAATGCAACTCGTTACATCGTAGTGAAGTCTTCTCTCTCTAATAAAATTTCGGTTGAATCACATAATGAATTGTTTTCTACAACCACCAGCATCTTAGGGATGCTCAGAATAAGGAGAAACAACAAGCAGAAAATATCTCAACGCACATGTTGAAACTTAAGGAGATTGACCGCGAGAAAGTAGAGTTAAGGAAACGGCTTGAGTCGTTGGATACCCACAGGAAGGAGATACTTTCATTGCTACGAAAGAAGCAAGATGAGTTTACCCGAATTCAAGGCAGGATGGTCGACTTACGAAATGAAATTCGAAAGATTGAGGATTCCCCGCCTTTACTTGCTGAGGAGAGTCAAACCTTAGACAAGATGCAAGCATTACTTGAAAGTAATCGCAAAGAGCTATCGCCATTTGAACTCTAGGATCAGTTGCAATCTTTACTTTGTTACAAGTTTCATCTATTGTTAATCGCCCGAAGCATGTAGCCATGGGCATGAATATTTCATAATGAACTTGATTTTTTTTATAACATTCTTGTAGATGTCCTTTATTTTCCCTTATTCTTTCAATAGCCACCATTTTAGACTATCAACTGCAATATAAACGATTCCATCTTTGCATAATCTTGATCATACTTGAGAAGATAACTGCTCAAATAATATGATAATTTGAACAACACATTTTCAAGTGTATGTCGCAAAATAAGTTGAGCTGTCCTAAAGAGGAACATTTTTTTTTCACAAAAGAATCATCAGGGTAAAGAATTTAGTTTTATCGGGTTGTAACTAAACTTAGAAGTTACCCTTTAAACTGCCTAGTATCCCAAAAGAGAATCAAGTCACACGTAGTTCCTACCATTCACAATTTAGACTCTTGCGGGTCAGGAGTATCTATTTGTTTATCACCTTAGATTTGGTGGAGTGTTTTAGCAGTTTAACCACGTGCTACACTATTGGTGGTTGCCGTCCACAGTTTTAACTCATGCGGGTTAGGAGCAACATGAAGTTTAGACTCATGCGTCAGGGAGTACTTTTTTTTTTATGGCATGTATAATTTCATGAATTTTCCATTTATAGGGCCAACTTTTATGCCATCTTTGTTCACTAATTTATACGCGCCATTTGTGTAAACTTTTCGAACAACATATGACCCATCCCATTTGGAGACAAATTTGTCTTTGGTACGATGAGTCATAACTATTGGCCTTCGAACTGCGAGCACCATATCACCAATTTGAAAGGAACGGCGCTGAACTTTCCTATTGAAAGCTCTAGAAAGGCGAGATTGATAGCATTCATGATTTTGCTAGGCTTCCAATCTCTTTTCATCTAAAACTTCTAATTCTTCAAGGTGCAGACGAACATTTTCTTCCTCCGTGAGTCCTTCTTGGATAGCAATTCTCAGAGAAGGAATTTGTTACTCAAGAGGCAGAATAACTTCTACACCATAGACTAAGGTATATGGTGTGACTTGCGTTGGAGTTTGATATGTGGTGCGATAGGTCCAAAGAGTTTCGCCTATCTTTTTAAATCTTTTTTTGATTTAGTCACCACTTTTTCAACAAGTTACACAAAGTTTTGTTAAATGCTTCTGCGAGACCGTTGGCGGGGGCATTATACATGAAGGACTTGCGTTGTTTGAATTTGAATTTCTCACACAGCTTGTCCATTAAGCTATTGGAGAAAGACTTTCCATTATCAGTGATAATGTATCGGGGAATTCCATAACGGTAAATAATATTCACACGAATGAAATTCACCACATCTTCTTTTCTAACTTGTCTGAGTGGTACAACTTCAGTCCATTTAGAGAAGTAGTCGGTTGCAACTAATATATATAAACGTTAACTGGATAACTTTGGTAATGGCCTCACAACATCAAGACCTTAAGCATAAAAAGGTCAAGAAGCAATAGTCGGGTGTAATAGCTCGGGTGGTTGATAAATGTAATTTGCATGAAATTGACAAACTTGACACCTTTGAGTATGTTCCATGCAATCCTTGACCATAGTAGGCCAATAATAGCCCATCCTTTTAATCCAAAAATATAATTTGGGATCGGATTGATGAGTTCCGCATATTCCAGAATGTGTTTCGTGCATTGCCCGATATGCCTCATCTTCGCTTAGACAGCGCAAGAATACACTTTCAAATGATTTTCGGTATAGTGTATCTTTGTACAAGATAAAACGTTTGTCTACAAGGTACATCCTAGTTAGTGACCAAACTCATGTTGGTTACGATTTAAGGAAGGAAGGGAGCAAATCAAAGGAAGCATCAATCACCTTGGAACATATGGTCAAGAAAATAGGGTCGTAAATTTTGACCTTCCCTGGTCTTGTTGAACAACAATTATGTATCTATTCATAGAGCTAGAATTCGTAACATCCTTGCCTACAAAAAGGGAACTAATGTTCCCAATCTCAACATACCTGCATAACCAATTCATAAATCCATTATTTGCATATATTTATGTTATTATTTTGCTTAGCTTTTGTTGTGGGTTTGTCAACTTATATATTTTCTATGGTCCTCATGAAAACAAGTTGAAAGATTGAATTGAGAAGATATTGAGAAAATTTGAGGATACTATTGTGGAAGTTATCAAGATATGATTAGATATATCATTGGGCACTTATCATGTGATTACACCTTGGCCAATCAAACAAGATCCCATTTACAATCCAACTTAACTTTGAAACGAAATTTGGTGTGAATTGGAGAGATTTTCTTTATCAAATATCTTATCTCCTAAGTTTTAACCTTGATAGGTTATCATTAATATCATTTTTCTTTTCTGTGTTTTCTTCTCTAGAAGATGAGTGGCTAGTTTTCTAGTTCAATTCAAGGAGAACAACTTTCGTCTCCATCATCGATTTTCAAAAGCATCGAATTTGAGAAGTATGGCTCGTTATTTGTAATTCCTTTATATTCAATTATTTATTTCATCTTTGTTCGATTCTAATGCAATTGATTATTATTTTTCGCTTGTTGAATTAGTTGTGGGATTGTAGACATGCTTTCTAGCTTCTTCTAATCTATAATTGTTGTTAGGGATTAGAACAAGAAACAGAGTGAATTAATTTGATTGTAAGACAAGTTAAATAATTATTTAGACTTTTGAATGGTTGCATGGATTAAATTTACAATATCTAATGCTATTATTGAATGAATGAGAATTGCTTTTCAACATTGAAATTGCTTGGTAATAAAAAAAAATTGACCAGAAGCTTCTTCTATGTAATTTGAGTATTGAATATCTCAATATTCCTTAGTTTTAAGGGCAATCAGATTTATTTACTTGAATTGAAAGGATGTCAGCAAAGTCTGTAGAGAGGATGCTTAACTTTTGAACTAAATTATTTTAAATTGGTTAGTTTCTTTAATATTTTAGAACTTGTTTATTAAATTTTTAATTCAAACCCCCCATTTTCTTTTCTGATTACAATTTCCTGTAAGACATTTAAAGTTAAATTTTTCTTCAGTTCCACCTGGTTTTCATCATTGTATTACAAAATTTTCTTTGTTGTGATTGAGGAGTCAATATTATTTTTGGAGGTTTTGACAGTCGACCGCGAACCTATTGTACGGATTCAAATACTAAAGGTGAGAGTCCAAAATCAATTGAGAACTGATTCAAATACTAGAGGATGAGAGTCCAAAATCAATTGAGAACAACTTGTTGGGTAAACTTGATTTGTTAGAAATTGCTTTAGGCTCTAAAGAAGTTCTTGAAATTTAGATTTGTTTTGAAATTGATAATAATGGCAGTCTTATAGTATCTATTAGAAATAAATCTATAGGATGGATCACCAACAGTAATGTTGTGAAAAGGTTGTCAAAGGAAGAAATTTACAATCACGCAAAAGGACTTGAGTATTGAGGCCAAGGATGCAATTTTCAGAAATAATAGATGTTTTTGAAGGAAATTTTATATATAAGTTTGGAAGGAAGGAGGTGTCTTGGTTCCATGTTTGCCGCACAATCCTCAGCAAATTATGCATCTGCAAGAAGATTAATTTGCTCTATCACTTTCCAATTCAATTGATCAAAAATTAGATATCATAGTGACTTCAGTATTTTGCTCTGTTGGTATTTGATAGCCTTAGAGCATGCAAACTGTTCAGAGCAATTGGCATCATTTATGGCTCACTTGTGTCCATGGTTCAAAGTCGTGGTCTTGGTCAAAATTGTGGTCGTCACTATTTCATATCGATTGAAGTGGAATCATCACAATCGTGGCGAGATGCATATTTAGTATAAAAACTATTTGCAAAAAATACATATATTATGTCTTACACAATCATTCTTTATTGTTTAGTAACAAATATATTTTTAACTCATTTTAGAGCATATTGATGTCCACTACTTAAATATTTTTGTGGGTCTCCCAAATATCACCAAATAAAGATTTGTCAGAAGTTTTAAATTTTTCTCCCTTCTTGTTAACTCTACAATGTTAATTTGATATTTTAATAATTATTATGAATCTCAAACCACTTTAATTATTGAGCAAGTATATTATTGTGTGCGCCATGTAGATGTAATCAAAATTGCAAGAGAACTCATAAATATATTTTAAAACATTTAAGGGTCATAACACAATATTTAAAAAGTTTAGTTTCCGTAGTCAATTCTTTTGTATATCTTGCTTCTGTTCTAATTTAATTATTGTTTTTTCATAGATATTCCACTTTAATTATGGGGGATTCAAAAATTCAATTAATTCAAATTTTGACATGGTACTATGTGAAATGCAGAATGATATTAACATAAAATTTAATTTTATTTATGTTTAACCCTATATATCTCTAATCTTTATAGCATTCACCACAATTAAGATCTGCTTATCAATAAATAATCCAGTAATGCATTGTAATACATTTGGATTTTTAAGGTTTTTTTTTTACATATTTCATCCTTAATTCAGCATTTTTTTTCTTTTTTGTGATTGTGTAAAAATTATATTAAATATCTTAAACCATGGAAGGGTCATGACCAGTAGTGGAGGAGAACGAGAAGCCCATAATATTTGTCATGCTCATGGTTGGGGTGCACACAAACCAAACTAAGTCAAGTTTTGGCTTAATCGAGTTGAATCAAGTTTTGGTCTAATCGAATCGAGTTTCAACTTAGTTTTATGAATCTCGACGAGCTCAAAATGTAAAGCTTGAACTTGAGCTCGACTCAAATTAACTTAAAAAACTAAAAAATGATTATTTTATTTTTTTAAAAAATGAGTAAAATAATAATTTTTCTTAACAAATAATAAAATATTAGGGATATAGATGTAATTTTACTATATATATATATATATATAATCAAACTGGCTCACGAGCTAACGAGTTAAATATCTTTGAACTCGAGTTCGAGTTCGACTTGATTAGTTCGAGCTCGAGTCGAGTTCGGACTCGAGTTGCTCATGCAGCCCTGCTCATGGCATTGAAGATTGTCGATGTAGGCTTGAAACCCAGTTGGAATGTGAAACTCTCATCCTTGTCCATGACTCTTCCTGGAGAAAACCTGGAATTAATGGTCATCCCCTTGTACCATTTGGGAGACCAGTCTCTCCTCCAACTCAGAGCCTTTTTGTTTTGATTAATGGTGTTGTGTATTTATTGATGTGATGCCACGTTTATGATCCTACAATTTTGATTTCGTTTGATCTCCGCAAGGAGGAGTTCGGGTCCGGTCAATCAAACCATCCCAGGATCCCTTGGTTTTGCTCAACCAGCTTGATTGGGTACTCGGTACAATTCATGGGATGCTCAGCGCTGTCAGGTCCTACTATAACTTGTGTTCCTTGAAACATTCTGTTTTATGCACTAGAAGATGATGATGGCGATTCCTGGAGGAGCTATGCTCTTTCCTTGCCCATTCCGCCTGAAAATCTAGTTGGAGGATCAGCACCACGTTGGGTGGCATTCCCATCTGGCAATCTCCCCAATGGCTAGATACCATTGCCCTCCTTATCCTGCATCTGAAGTCTGATTGCTTCTTTACACGTGTTTATTCTTATTATCATTGCAAAAGCAGTGTTGAGAGACTGCTCGGAGGGGGTGACCTCAACATGTTATCGGGTTCTGACAGAATTCTGGGCATGTATAGTTGCCTTAGGATCACCTGTCTAGAGGAAAATATTGCACCATTGGAGGTTTTATTCAGTACAGGTGGATGAACAATTATTGTTAGTACCTCCTGCCATAATTATCTGATTGTTGTAACTTAACTAAAGCCCCTGTAAATATTGAAAATTTTGATTTTAACACTTTGGCTTTATATGCATTCTTTTCACTGTATCTCTTCCAAATTAGTTTAAGCAGAGTTTGGCTATAAGCTCAAACTTGCGAATCAGCAGATATAGTCTAATAAACTACTGTCAGCTCAATTATACCGGTTCAGAGCAGTTTTGAGTTACTAATTACGTTTTGTTTCATCGCAAACAACAAGTTTTATTAAGAGAAGCAAGAGGAAATTACAAATAGAGGTAATCCATAGTAATACAAAACTGCAAACGTGCAGGAATCCGACATAGCACAGCTAGCTACACACATTCACCTATTTATCATCACAGCAAACGGCAAACTCTACTGCAGGACCATAGACAAGTTCTCATGATTCCTTCGGATACTTTTCTGAGCAGCGCAAGCCCCATCTACTGTTGTTCATCCTTCACATTGGCCTTACATACACAACATTTGTTCATCCTTCACCAAGATTTGCTAATGGATTTATTTTTTCCTTCCTTTCCAAACACGTTAAACTGAAGCACCTAAGGCCAACCTCGTCCTGTAAACTTCTGCTGCATTCCATAAACAAGATATCACTCAAACTTTAGCAACCTCGAAAATACGCTATAAGCTCTGAATCTTCTCCCAAAAGACTGATGAAATGGACAAGCAAAAAAATAAGTAAAGGAAATGATTAGCGGACCCCTCGACTAGATGACACAGCGCATATCCCAAATTAGTAGCAATTGAGGCCCCGTTTGCTAAAATCTTTCCTTGCATGTCGTTATTCCATTCAGAAAACTAGAACTTAAAGAAGACTTCATGACGGAGCAAATAAAAAACAACTCCGACGAAAATACATATAGTTGTTTTTGGCAGAACTATGTGAAATTTCTTTTAGTCTTTGTTCAACTATAAATAATCTTCTTATTATTCTGAAAGCTAATAGTGTATTATTGTATATGTGATCTTGTTCTTATGTAAAATCAACAGGTTTCTTTTAAGACGACTTTTATGCTTCCGCGGTGGAATGGTCAATCTTGGGAAGCTACATCCTATTTAGTGACCAAACTGATAATGGTTAGGATTTAGGAAGAAAGGGAACAAATCAGAGGAAGCATCAATTATCAATTACCTTGGAACGTATGGTCAAGAAAATAGGGTTGCAATTTCTGACCTTCCCTGGTCTTGTTAAACAACAATTATGTATCTATTCATCATTATCATTATCATTACTGTATAAAAAGTATGATGAGTTTTGACAATAAGGAGTGTGAGTGTAAGCATATTTTGATTTTAGTTTTTGTTATGCCTAAATTACCTTCATGTCTTTTAATTAAAGTTATTGCATTTTAGTCATGACACTAACAAGAAAAACGAAATGTTTCAATAAATTGCATCTCAAAAATGTTGGTAATTAAAATTAAAAACTACCCACTTACAACTATATTCACCAATCATTTTCTTCATCTTCAATTATTGTATGTGTTAAAATTATCTTCAATTATTATATTCTTTTGCATGGTAATTAAAGCTAACCATATTTTATACACATATTGGTTTAGAAGAAAATCACAATTAATAAGAAGACAAAAAGTTATAAACAATTAATGATCAAACTAAAATGTTAAATTGATGATTAAATTCACTATGTTATATCATATTGATTAATAAAACTTCAAAAAAATTATCGATAATTATAAAAATATAACAGAAAAGATTTACAATGACTGAAATTGATAAAAATTTGTAAATGTTGGTAATTAAAATTAAAAATTGCTCACTTACAACTATATTCACCAGTCATTTTCTTCATATCCAATTATTGTATGTGTTAAAATTATCTCTAATTATTATATTCGTGTGTGTGATAATTAAAGCTAACTGTATTTTATATACATATTGATTTAGAAGAAAATCACAATTAATAAGAAGATAAAAGGTTACAAACAATTAATGAGAAAACAAAAGGTTAAATTGATGATGAAATTCACCATATTATGTCATATTGTCTAAGAAAACTTCAAAAAAAATTTAATAATTATAAAAAAATATAATAGAAAAGGATTACAACTATTGAAATTGATAAAAATTTGTTATATCCAAATCATAATGTTTTAGTATGTATTTTGCCTAGGTTTTGTTTTTTGCACTGGTTTGACACAACATAGAAAATCTTCTCTTCTTATTGTCACAACCCAAGTAAAATATGCAATAACTCAGTTTAAATATGATAATCTTCCATCTTCAAAGTTCAATAAACTTTTAATTATTTTGTATATAATAAACATTTTCTACAACCAACAATTGCTTAATTTTGTTTATTATATGGCTTCTTAGTCACTATTATACCAACAACTTAATTTAATTATGATAATTTTTCATCTTCAGAGTTTTTATAATTGTAGAATGCACAATAAACTTTTAATTGCTTTGTACACAATAAACATTTTTTACAATTGTAGGGTTTGTTGTCTCCATTCTCTCATTCTTCACACACCACTAGCGAGAAAAGAGAGGAGCGATCAGAAAAGATGCCGGCCGGACATGGACTCAGGGCTCGGACGAGGGACTCGTTCTCCAGAGGCTTCAGGAAGCGCGGAACCATCCCGTTGTCCACCTATCTCCGGACCTACAAAATCGGACAGTACGTTGACATCAAGGTGAACGGAGCCGTTCACAAGGGTATGCCTCACAAGTTCTACCATGGCCGCACCGGCCGCGTCTGGAACATCACCAAGCGCGCCATCGGAGTTGAAGTCAACAAACAGGTTGGTAACAGGATTATCAGGAAGAGGATTCATGTTCGCGTAGAGCATGTTCTGCCTTCTCGATGCAATGAGGAAATCAAGCATAGAATCAGGAGAAATGATGAATTGAAGGCTGCAGCAAAGGCAAGAGGTGAAGTCATCAGTACCAAGAGGCAACCTGAAGGCCCCAAACCTGGTTTCATGGTGGAAGGTGCAACTTTGGAGACCGTAACTCCAATTCCATATGATGTGGTCAATGATCTCAAAGGGGGTTACTAAGTTCGTGCTGTTTTGGAGTACTCTCTGTTTGTTTATCGCTTAAACAATTAAAGACTTAAAAATCTGTTTTTCTCCTGATAGACTTCAAATTAGTGCAGATTTGGTATTTTTGCAATATTAGTAGAGGCATTGGGCATTGAGTTTTGTGTTTAATGAAAGCAATGTTGACAAAATGATGATGTGGTACCTGTTTCCAACAATTTTTGTTTTCGAGCAAAAAAAAAAAAAAAAAAAAAAAAAAACATTTTTTACAATTACCAATTACTTAATTTTGTTCGTTATATAGTTTTTTAGTTTATATTATGCCCATAATCAAAGTTTGGCACAAAAATTTAATATATTAAAAATTTTATACCTTAAAAAAAAATTTCACATGCAAGTCACGTGAGTTATTACTTGTAGAACTAGAATTCGTAATATCCTTCGCCCATTAGTGACTAAAGTGTCTACGAAATTGTAAAATATAGCCAACATTTCCAAACTATGTTTTAGTAACATATCGAACCAACCAAGACCTGACTTCTATATAGCTATCACTATCAGGTTTAATATTCCAACAAACATTCCCACCATCTGTGGTGGATACAATCTGGGTTATCCACTTCTTCAAAATTCAAACCCCGCGCGCTGAAGAATAAAATGCAAAGGAATAAGAAGAGAAATCAAAAGGCGCTTTTCCTTACACGAGCCCGCAGGGTAATTGCCCACCATAAACTCCACATAACTTTGGAAGAGAGGTATAATAATTGCCAGTGCAATCAAGTCTAGAATTCTAGAATGCGGTGCACAATCTTTTAAACAGGTTCTAATTGACAGTAAATAACTTGAATAATTTTGTTATAGGGATGTAATTTTTAATTACTGCTCACATGGGTTGTGTCAAAATTACGTATATAAGACAATGGTCTCTACCCTTGTCCAATAACTCCTAAACACTTACCAACGTAAGTTGGTTCAATTGGTAAGAACAAAACACTTTCCAACAATAGATCGTGTATTCGCATTTCACTGTCGATGTAAGGACTGTATTAGTGGACGATCTGTAAGAACTTCTTTAAGCGATCTATAGTTTCGAATAAGGTATGCCCTAACCCATAATAGTAATTGGAGGCAAACCCATTCAATCCTAAACACCTTTGACTTGCCATCTAAATTTTTTTTCCGCTATTGTATTGTCTGGAAGAACCGAGTATGTTTCTGAGGCACAGACATTGAGCTGATTCATACATTTCTTGCATTTGAAAACTTTTTAAAGTTGTACTCTTTTATGCATAATTTTAGATGCATTTGTCTTCTGGTCTCCACACACTTGGAATACAATATGCATGGTAAAGAATAAAAGTAGAAACCCACTTTCGAAGAAAATATCTATTGATAATACTTGAATTGTTACGTAAATACTGGGGCTCATAATAAATATGAAAAGTTTAATACTAAGTGTTGTTTGCTAATCCAAATACAAGCATAGAGGGATGAAGATATGCATATCACCTTTTAAACTAAGTTTTTTTTTTTTAATTTAAGAAAACTACCAAGGGAAAGAATTATGAATTTTAGAAGCTTGATAAGAGGCCGGGTACACTGAGCAGCTAACAGTCTTATTGAAAAAACATTAATACTTATAAGAATTAAATAAATTGATCGCATTTATAGACCCTATTTTTGGGTCCAAGACCATACCCATGCTTTCCCTAATCTTTATGTCTACAAAAAATCTAGGAACAATATCATAGTAGATGAGTTTTTCTGCACAATATCATGTGATGCAACTATTAGTAGATATTTTCTCACAATCTATAAGCATTCTAGTATAGATTAACGGTCATCTTGTGATCAAAATAAGAGTACTCACATGAGTTAGGTGATACATGTTGATTTAAGAGGGTAATTAAGATAATTCTTGCAACCTAATTGATTACAGGAGTGGTGAAATTCTTGTGACTTAATCGATTACATATTGAATTATTGACTACTTTGCATTTCTGTTTATTGGTAATTACTAATTAGGCTACGAAAAACCGATATATACTAGCTGAATTTTACCATCACAAAGTCAATGTAAGATCATCTATTTTTTGTACTACATTATATTACACATAGTATCTATATTTAGTTTTCTTCAATTACTAATAACAAAACCACATCCAATTTCGTCATAAGCCATCAAGTTTCCTTTGAAAAAAAGGATTGAAATGATTTGAAAAAAAAATAATTTGCTTCACAAATCCCAATCATCTTTTTATCTTCCCAATCACTTTTTATCTGACATATATCACACCACAAAAAGTGCTACAGTAATTATTTCAAATAAATCATTCAAGTAAATTCTTATCCAAACAAACTCACTATAACTCATGAACCGTTTATCTGTGGCATTAGCATTTGGCTTCACAACTCGCATAGCTCAGTTCGAATTCTCGATATCACTATCTAATACTAAATTCAATGCCAATTCCATTTATCATATAAAAGTAAAGAAAACTTGAGTTAAACCAAACTAATTCGATTTATTAAAAAATTAAAGAGCACATGAAAAATTAAATAAACATGATACTTGACATAAATATAAAAGTGAGATTAAATTGCCATCAAAAAATGACATCGAAAATCTCTATGTGCTCATAGCCTGGTTATTGCAAATGCAGGAAATGTGGTTCGAACATCGTTAGACTTGGAGTTGACTAGTTTCACCCTAGAATTTTCTGATGTTTTCGGGTCATGTGTTCACATTAAACAGCAATGGATAGGGTTTGGATAAGATTAACATCGAACATATGACGCCAAGCCAGTGACGTTTCTTCCATTGGGCAAAGGCTTTGCCCAATTTTTCTATGTGCCATTGCGATATGCATTGACCTAAGACTTTGACTGACACTTTTCCAACGGGAATTTGACCCTACAAATGTGAAAGTAACTCCTTTGACGGGACACGGGGACAGCAGTATCGTTCTTATTCTTATCAAGAAACAGTGGTGGAGTTACGGGAGAAAAAGTTTCAGTGGATGTATAATTAAAAATAAAGTTCTCCGGTTTGATAAACATTACTGTCAATAATTAAACAAATAGTGAATAATATCAAGTAGTTACACAAATAAAATTAGTGAGACCACATTGATAAATTAGTGAGATCTTTTAAAAATTCTATGCCTAAAAATAGATCTGCCACTACTAGTACCAGCATTTTTACGTGAAGGTACATACTTCCCCATTGACGAATGAATAGATCTGCCACTACCAGCACTTTTTTATGGTAAGAAATAATTTGGATGCTTTTGGCTCCAATCATCACCACGAGTCAATGTATAATTTTAGAATCATATGTAACTTACAAAGATTCTTATAAATCGCCCATTAATACAATTCTCACGTCGATAGAAAAATCCAAATACATAATTTTCTGTGAGCAAGTGACTCATTCTTGCCAACTAAATCAACTTGTGTTGGCGCAACTACTAGTACCTCACAAGCAAAAGTTAAGAAACCCCAAAGCAAGAGCCACCACCCCAACAAGACACCATGTGCATAGTGATCCACTCATAAAAATCAAAACTGAGGAGGTTTTGTTTACTTAGTCCCGTTATAATAAAGTTAGCTTCATGCACATCTTTCTTCCATATGGAAAGCTAAAACATATAAAGTGACAATTGTCACCCAAGCAAATAAACAACAATTGAAAGGAAATTTCGTTACACCGATTGCTTGTTTGAAGCACAGCTAGCCAGACTTCTCTGCTGGTCTTTTTCTACTCAGAACACGTTCTGGAGAAAATGATGCATGTGTAATGCCACTTTCAAAAATGGTTTTCTTCTCCAATTAAACTTAGAAAAAGACCAAACTCAGACTTCTATGTGGCTACTTAAATTTGGAATTCCGGTGCAAATAGCGTAATTTACCTGCTATATTCAATTTTGGTCATTAACTTGCAAACCCTTTTCGGACGATACCATGCATCTACGGATTTATGACATGATTAACTATGTACCACAGCTACTATACTTTTAAGTAAGTAATTATACTCCGCCATTAGCCGGCTAAAAAGAATTTAAAAGGTGAGTAGACAAACATAAAAGTACTTTTCAACTTAATTAATAGAAGTAATACAAGCTTTGGAAAAATAATGGCAATACTAATATAATAAGGTACGTGAAAGCAAAAGCTAGCTACCAATATGGAAGTCACCAACGATGATAACCAATTACTAAAAGACAAGGCTTTCTAGAAATTATTTTCAACAAAAACTACATGTATTAGAAAAGCCTGGGATGTAGGAGAGAAATTATTTTCTAGTAAGTTTCATTAAAATTTTAGACAAACACCTAAAAAACTCATTTGCTAAATAGGGGGTTTATTTTTAGTTTTTTTACCAGTACTTGTGTTAATGTAGGAGAGAAATAAGACTAGATTACAGTACGACTATAGCATTCAAATGACATCTAAAGGTAGAAATATTCAGGTAAAATTAAAACAAAATTTTAGAAGCCTAGGAGTGCAACTCTTCCAATAACTGTTCCATGCATAACTGTTGCAGGGACAAATAACAAGACACTTGAGAAGAATAAGGTTCCGTTTGATAAAACTGAATCTGAATTCTGAAGTTTGAATTCTAAAATCTGAATACTGAAACAATTAATTTGCTGAATTTTAAGCACTGAAAAGAAATATATGATTGTTTGAATTTTAATGTTAAATCTATTTATACTATTTGATAAATATTTATAACTAAATGTTTAATAAGTTTAATTTGACAATTTTGCCCTTATATCTTTTCAGTCAAAAAAGAAATAGAACCTACAATTTAATTAGCTTAAAATTGTTAGGTATGAAAATAACAATATTTATTTTTAAATCAAATTAATATAAAAAATGAAATATATTATATGAGGAGTATGGAGAAGAAGTGAAAGTCATTAAAAAGGGAGAAAAGAGAAATAGAAAATCGTTAGATAGAAAATATCAAGTTGTTTAATTAGATAAGAATTTTGAATACAATTAACAAATAATGGTAGATTTGGTAAATAAGATAAAATAGTTAAAGTAATTTTATTGATTATTATCAGAATTAAGCATTCAGTTAGGATTCTTGTGCTGAAAATAATACACACAAGTTCAGCACTTCTTAACAAGTTCAGTTGATGGATTTTCATTTATCAAACACTAAAAACATCTGAATGTCTGAAAAGTTTCAGTTTTAACACTTTTTTATATTATCAAACAGACCCTAAGTCGTTCTTTCGAATATCTTTCAAACCTTGGGTTTTAGGTTCAAATTTTAGATTATTTGGAATTTGAATTTTTGTTACACTTGATTTTGTTGTATAGTGTTCATTATCGTAGTAAAGGGTACATAGAAATGCTGTATTTTTGGCTTACATTGGTTAGCGTAGTTGTTAGCCTTTAATTTCAGGTCCAAGATTCTTGGGAAAAACAATTATTTTAGTTCTTTACACAAAAATCAGAAACAAATTGCAGTACCCTACGGCACCATGGCTGCGGTCCACTTAAAATACACAACGTCCAGTCACTAAATTCAAAGTTTTCTAAGTATAGTTTGAAATATCGGAGTTTTATATATATATATATATATATTTATTTATTTATTCAATCCCCAAAAATGGAAAGAGTTCCAGCTCCCTAGTCAACATTTTTTGGGTCTTACATTTTTCTAGCGTTTGGAAAACCTTGAAGTAGTACTCATACCATACTTTTAGATGCATTTGTGTTGTCCTCTCCACACTCATGGGTTAGAACATGAACTGGTAAGGAATAAAAGTAGAAGCTTAATTTCAAAGAAGTTTTCCATCTATGGAACTTTGAATTGTAATGTAAATACTGGGTCTTATCCTAAATATGAAAAGTTTACTGTTAGTATAGGGAGATGAAGATCTGCATATGACACCTTAGAAAAACAAATAAATGCACATATCTAAGTCATGATCAACAGACATTAAATTTAAGAATTGAGGGAGGAAAAGTACGAATTACAGAAGCTTGATAAGAGGCTAGTAGTAGTACAATGAGTGTTACTGAAAAACATTAATCATAATAAGAATTAAATAAATTGATCACATTTGTTAGGCTACGAAAAAGTGGATAAATTTACCTCCACGAAGTCAATACAAGCTCCATTCCGTTTTTTTTTTTTTTTTTTTTTGAAAATGTCTTTTTTATTTTATTAATGGAAGAGATATACAATATATTCCTCTTACAGACGTCTAATTTTCCGAACTGAAGGCAAACCTAACTTGTCTAGACGAATTGCCCCACAAGCTTCCCTTGGGAACATACTAAAGTTGTACATAAACCTTGACTTGTTGGTGTGGATGAGATGTACCAACATTGGATAAAGCATCAGCAACTGTGTTAGCCTCTCGGTAGCAGTGTGATAAATGAACAGGATCTTCCAAGAGCTTTCAAATCTGCCTGACCTCCCTTCGAATCTCCCACGGACATTGAATGCGTTGCTGAATGATCCCAACTAAAAGCAATGAATCTGATTGAACACTTATATTTTCAAAGCCCCTATGTTTACATGTTTGAAGACCAACAAGCTCCATTCCGTTGTTGAACCATATTATATTGCACATATTGTATTCTATATATCCAGCATCAAGACTTTCTTTGTTAGTCGCAAATTTAAATAAAACAACCATGTCTAGCTTACAAAACGAAAAACAAAAAGGAACAAAATACCACCTCTTAATTTTATCATAAGCCACCAAGTTTCCTGCAAAAGAAAAAAAAAACTATCTATAACTCATGAAGGCTCGCAAAACTTTTGGTTTGGACATCTTTAGACTTGTAGTTGACTGGTTTGAGAGACAACACCATGGAATTTCCGATGTTTTACTGGTCATAAACTCGCGTTATACAGCAATGGATGACATTATTAAGACTACTGAAGATATGACGTGAACTCAATGACGTTTTCAAATTTTGGGCATAGGCCAGTTTTTCCAAATTCGATATTGCCATCCAAAAAGCATTGACTCAAAGCTTTGAATGAAGCTTTTCAAAAGACATTTTGACTGCTTTCAGAGACTGAGGAGGTTTTGTTTGCATGGTGTACGTCCTTATACTAAAGTTAGCTCCATGCACATCTTTATCCCATATGGAAACTACTTGTCTGCATTGTGATTTTTCGCAAAAAAATATTTATATTTTTTTCGAATATATTTTTTAATTATTTTCATATTTTTCATGCATCAAATCATCGCAGTATATTTTTCTACAAATATTTCTAAAAATAGCAATCCAAATGGGATTGTAAAGTGATCATGGTCACTTGAGAAAATAAACAACAATTTGAACGAAATTTCCACAACAACGCTTTTGGAATCACTTCCTGTCTGAAGCACAACTTGTCTGAATTTTCTGTTCGTCTTGTCCAATCACAGTACATGAATAACGTTCCGATGAAAATGACGCATGTATATGTTATGCGTGTAGCTCTATTGGTGGTTTGACAGGTTTCATATGAGCAACTTTCATATTCTCTCTTTTATCATGGAAAGTTAATAATAGATAATGACCAAACTCTGTCGTCTTTTTTTTTTAAAACGTTTTTGGGGTACAATAAACGACTGGGCTCATGTGATCATGCCGGTTTTATAGAATGAACAAGTCAAAAGCAATCAACACTAATTAAAGTTAAAATTTGTAATTGACTTTCTGATTTGTTAACCCCCATAAGTCAAAAGCAATGTACATGAATATTACGAGATTTTGAGAATACAAGAACAAGAATCACTGCTGATGTTAACCCTGTGACGTCCATGAGATCGCAAAGGCAGTCAAAATTTCAAACTTGTGTTTTCTTCTCCAATTAAACTTAGAAAAAAAAAAAAAAAAACTTTCCCAAAACTCCTATAACAAATTGTGAAATGATGCAAAAGCAAACGCGTCCAACGTGGAAGTCACCAACGAGTGTAACCACATACATTGGTGAGATTAGGAATTTGGGTCGTCTCCAATGGATTTTCTCTTCATTCATCATAATGCACATTTAAATGAAAATATGTGTTTTCATTTATTAGAAAGGGATATGATCATTTTAAATTTGACTAATTCTAACCCATATTAGTAAATGAAAATATGTGTCGTGAATTTAGATATCGGCTGCAGAAAATGGAGAGAGCATCCACTACAGAAGAGGCAAATCCTCATATTAGTAGTTAGCCCTTTAACTTCAGGTCCTAAATTAAGTTGTTGTGGGAAATAATTATATTTCTCTTAAATTTAGTCTCTTTTTTTAAACACAAGAAGTCAAAAATGAATTGAGGTGTTGTGATCTCGATTTGGACGCTACTTTTGTCTAACATTTGTCTAACTCCAAACTCAATTCAACAGAATGAATCATCATGAAAATTTGTATCCTTACCTTCACGACACTACACAGGACTTTTACCACATCAAACTTCTCTTACATGACTTGCTAACTCACAAAAATTTCATCATCCTAATTCGCTTCTACCTGGTACTAACAAGCTTAAAAAGAGCTCCACAAGGCTAGAAATTAATATTGAGGTCCGAATTACACATTAGGGATTTGAAGCTGGAATCCCAGGCTTGAAGTCAAATTTTGCAACATAGAATAGATGTTACCATATCATTTCTTCAAAAAAAAAAAAAAAGAATAGATGTTACCAAAAAATATTAAGTGAATGTCAATAAAAACTAGAGGTATCAAAATGGGTGATTTGGGCGGGTTTGGGTTGGGTAAAACATCTATTCTTTTTTTACTGGAAGATGTTACCAAAAAATATTAAGTGAATGTCAATAAAAACAAGGCTAGAATGCTATCTGCTCAACTTAGGTAAGGTCCACCCACCAAATTCAAATTCTTGTAAGCATAGTCCACATGTCTACAGTGTAGAAGCTATTTCTTGTGTTCAATCCTGTTTGCATGCCTAATTTTCATGTCCAACATAACAACATTTTCAAACTATTATCTGTATACATGTAGGGTACCCCACTTAATCCTTGGTTAGTTCTATCTAGGTATCTAACTTAATTAGATGCTATCTACTATTGATCCCTTACATAAAATCAATATCATGCCAAACATCTTCCATCGTATGTCGTTTAGTATAGAATTTTTTTAACAAAATTAGTTTATTAAACCCGTGTCTAGGCAAACATCTTCCATCGAGATTCCTTGAAAACTCCAACCAATTACGGAATTGGTCATTAAATTAGTCTTTTAGTAGTATTAGAACTAGTAATCATATTCTTCTACTTATATATTAGGATGAAGAAGCAATTGGTTGTTTAAGACCAAGACCAAGACCAAGACCAAGACCAGGCAAGCATGCAATGCCTTCAACGCAATTGCAGAACTATGGCCAATAATTTCACGAACCAATTCAAACATCGAACAACCAACATCTGACTTCTGCAGGGCTAGCTCCCAGGTTCGAAACTGCAAGGAACATATCCCATTATCCACTTCTTCAAACCCTACAAGCCCCACCCTAAAATATACAGAGGAACGAGAAAGAGAGAGCCAATTTCCAAATGGCGTCATCTCATTAATCACATTACCTTCTTCTCCACGTATCTCATTAAACAACTTTGACTTGACTGCTGACTCCCGGCCCCACATATATCAACTTTGTTTTCCCATCTAATTGCCCGAAACCGAGTACTCCTCTTATTTATGCTTTTCGATGCATTTGGCTTGTGGCCTCCACACTCCTCTTGGAGTACAATATGAATGGGAAAGGAAGAAAAGTAGAAGCAGAACACGGTACTTGACTTGTAAATGTAACGTGGATAATGGGGTCTTCTCGTAAATACCAACTGTTTAATATTTGGTAGGGTTTGATGAATGTGACACAAATATGAGTACATGGGGGACGAATATATGCAAAAGAAAATTGCTAAGCTGGAAAAGGATGACTTTTAGAAGCTCGAGAAGAGGCCAGTACTAACCTGGCAAAGCACCTCTAAGTCTTATTAGATACACATTCTTAATAACAAGAAGATGGACCAACGGATTAGTCAGGGCAAAGCCCTGGATACCGTGGCAGGCAACCAAAAAAAAAAAAAAAAAAAAAAAAAAGAAGATGGAGCTAATTAACAAATTGATGGCATATTTTATATCCAATTTTTGGGTGCAAATAAACAATAAGAAAAAAAAAATTTCTAACAAATACTCAGTGACCACTCGTTCGTACATCTAAATTATATTTAACTGAAATACACATAATCACAGTTATTACATTTCTACATTTAAATATTTTTCCAAATGACTAGTTGCAAATTTTTGTTAGTGCAAATAGCAAATGATGGTTGCAAATTTTTGTATATATTTTCACCATTAGATACATAATGCATAATTCGAATTTGAATGTGAAACTCAAATTTTACATATGTGTCGTATATCCAACCGTAATAGTATATATACTGTTAGTGTATATGAGATTTAATCTAATGTTAATATTGTGTCAAAAATCATTACTTTGGCAAGAAATTTTCTACTCAGACAATAATATCACCACACGAAATATATAACCCAAGTAATGGACTTATAATTACAAGATATTAAGGATTTCGGTGACAAGATATTCATATATTAATAATAGCATATTATCTTAATAATAAATTTAGCTTTATAATTGAAGCAAATAAACAACAACTCGAGCGAAATTTCTATTGCAATTCTTTCGATACCAGTTCTTGTTTGAAGCACAACTTGTCTGAATTTTCTGATAGTCTTTTCCACTCAAAATATATGTCATGTTGCTTTATGTACACGCAATTGGGCAGGTTTCATTCATGTGACCAAACTTTTATAATCATCAATGGCTTTATCTTGCAAAGGTAACCATAAATAATGATCAAACTCTTGTCTTGTGTTTTTTGGTACAATACAATACAACGACCAGACTTATATTGTCTTTAAAGAAATGGAATCTTTTGTAATTGATTGTTGACTTGTATCAAAAGAAATTACCATAGCAAATGATAGATACCCTGTCCTTCTCCTATCAAACATTTTATGAGAATATGAGATCATATGAAAAATAATTGCTGATGTCAACCTGATGACGTTCGTATGATTGCAAAAGCATCCAATACGTCTAAAGAGTCATTTCTGTGTTTCAACTTTTCAAAAATCCACCCTTCAGACAGACTTCTCTGTCACTATCAAACTTTGGAATTCCAATGCCCATAGCGTATTTTGTCTGCTATATTTGATTTTGGTCATTTACTGGCAAACCCTTTTGCACGATTGCAGTGTATCTGTATCTAAAAGCATTTGACATGATTAACGATGTGCCACGGATCCAATGTGGACTTGCTTTACGGAAGTAAACTCCACCATTATTAGCCCCCCTAAAAAGTTGAAATGAGTAGACGAGCATAAAAGTTTTTTAAGATTAATTAATAAAGCTAAAAGCAAGCTTTTACAAAATAATGGTAGTACTAATTATAATAAGGTTCGTGAAAGCAAAAAATGGCTTCCAACATGGGAGTCACGAGAGACAATGACCACTTAATTATACGACAACGCAATAGGGAAATTTCGACGAATGAAAACCACATGCATGCAGGGCCTTTCATTAGGGGTGGACGTACCTAAAGTTTAGGCACATGCAAAGAGAATAAGCAAGTACAGTGAAGCCTCCATAAATTGATAAACTCTATCAAATAATAATTTTTCTCAGTCCTGACTTGGGCTAACAAGTTAATTATATGAGTTGGATAAAATAATAAGATAATAATATTTTTTGAAAACCTTAAATAACTATTTGGTGCCAATCATAGTATAAATTAATAATTCACTAAAATTACACATCATATTTTCCTAAAATATGAGTCTACTATTAATTTGTGAATGCCTTTTAGATGGAAAGCCATCGTTTAACGTTTAACAGTGAGACAAAAGAGAGAACTTTATGTTTATTTATTATAAAAAGAGTTCCTTGTCATTTATATGCATAATATTGTTAATATGATTCATTGTGTGCATTTAATAAAATGGAAGTGGGCATCTATCATTTAGTATTCCTCCTCTTGATAATAGAAAAATGATATTAGTTACATACGTACATTGAAGATATTAATAAAATTAAATTGTACTTGTAAATCAAGTAGATATGGATTGGTTTATATTTCTTAGATTTTTAGACCCCTTTTAATAATAGAACATTAGTTGATTAAATGAGTATTTTTTGAATTGTAAGTATATTCAATAAATTAATAATTAATTTATCGATTAATTAATACCTCCTTAAATTAATAGAGTTTGTATATATAGTCCAAGATTATTAATTTATAGAGATTTTACTGTACTTTAACCGTATTAAATTACAATAAATGGTTAAGAAAAGTGCGCGAGGATAAACAATAGCCTGTTAAGGACAATTCATGAGTCATGACACTCAATAGATGTTGGTCGTCACATTAACTACCTTATATTTAGCCAGTATTCCAGAAATAAACCACGAAATTTCGTAGTGCTTTATGTGTATAATAGGGGGGAAAAATTGACACACTTGGTAACTCTCTCATGCGTTGGGATAAAAAACATCCGAACCCACATGAATATCTCTATGTATAAAGTTTGAGTAGGTTTGGTGTTAAAAAGAAGTGTCATTATTTACTTTTTTAAATATATCCTTCCAATATTCACTATTATCTACTCACATCTTATCTATTAAACTTCCCACTCTCACATAACTCCCACAACAACCAACACACACAAACACATACACATACCCCCATTTTTTTTAACCTAATAAAACTTCCAATGAGACAATAACTGCCAACTAAAGTCAAATTTTTGTATATATTTTTGCTTAATTGGTTAGGTTAATAGTTAACTTTTTAACTTCAGGTTCACGATTAAGTAGTTTTCTTCCCCTTAGGTAAAAAAAAAAAAAAAAAAAACCCTAAATCGATTGAGGTCCAAGATTAAGTTGTTGGTATAATTAAATTTGTTTTCTACCCTAAAAAGTCATAAATGAACTGAGGCAGTGAATATTCCGATTCAGAACCTATTTGTCTAACCTCAAACCCCGTTCGATTAAATAAGTGCTAATGCAAAATTGTATCCTAATTAACTTTCGTTTACCACATAATACAAAACTTTTACCATATCGCACCATTCTTGCATGATTTGTTGTCAAAGAAAAAAAAATCATCACCCTTTTTCGTTTTTACCTAGTATTAAGAAACCTAAAAGAGTACATAAAAAAGAAAAAAAAAACTTAAAAGAGCTCCTATAAAGCTAAAAATTTTGAGATCCTAACTTTGCAATAGGGCTTAGAAGTTGAATCCTAGACTGGAACTCAAATTTTGTGAAGATAGAAGAGGGTATTACCGTACTAGTAAAAAATAACGAGTAAATGTCAAGAAATATATAGGTGTTAAATTCAGCTCGGACATCAACCTGGCAAGGCCAATTATTTAACAAGGTAGTAGTCCAGTCGTGGATTCATCAGTTGAATCGATGGCTAAATAATACAATAAAATATATATATCCAAATACCAAAAATATATTTATAATTACAGAATTGGGTTAAAAATGGTAGTTGGATTGACCCATTTTTAAGATTTTATCGACTGAACCGATAGGTCATTCAACAAGTTACTTTTTTATTCCGTCCAACTACTAACCTAGCCTGACTGCGTAGCTAATTTATGGTGTTATTAACCGGTTAAACTCCCTAGTTAGAACGGGGTTAATAAATATGAAGAAAAGCTTTAACAAGTTAGTCCAGGTCAAAGTAGATATGGTTCCCCCACTAAATTCAAAATCTTCTAATGCATAACTACTACCATAACATGAATGCTAGAATGCTATTTGCTCAACATGGATAAGTTCCACCCACAAAATTAAAAATCAACATGACATACTATTGAGAATGAGGAAAATGGGTTCTTTCGTTTTCCGCGTTGACACAGTTCAGGTTCGAATCGAAATCGAACTAGAATTGGACCAACCTCTTATTGAATCAGAATAATAATTAAATGTAGAGAACCGAAACTATCACTAAAACTTTGGTTAAATGTTCTCATTTAGGTTCTTAAAAAAAATTAGAGTTTGAATCAGAACCGACAATTTTGTGAAAGTCATAACTCATGAATCGTGACAATTAATAGAAGTTTGTGATCATATTACCTATAATATATATAGCTAATATTCGATGAATAGAAGTTGATCGTCATATTATCTATGATACATATAGTCAATATCCAACGGATAAATTATGAAATTTCATAGTGCTTAAGTGCATAGAAGGAAAGAAAAAAAAAGAAAAGAAAACATTGACGTACACTTGGCAACTTCAACATACTGTGGGTGTTCAAAACCCGCATGAATAAATTAGTTAATTAAATCTGCGTCTGGTGGGAAGTGGCCAAACTTGTTCTTCAAGATTTCGCAAACGCCAACCGAAATGATTTCCTTCTAGGGTCGAGAGAATGCGTGGAAATACAGAATTGGTCACGAGTCACCGCCTTAAGTATAATTAGTTTAAATATTTGAAAACGCAATTGCAAATGTTTCAAAAAAGGGGAAATTGCCCGGAAATTCACTCAATTAACGCGCGAGGGCTAAAACAACTGACTGGATAATGCGGTCGTGCTCTATATATATCTCAGACGATCGTGATGATTTCTGATTCCTTGATGGGAGTGAAGGGAGGAAGGGAGGGAGAGCGAAAGGAAGAGAGTTACTGGGAAATTGTTTGGCTGTTAGTTTGTTAGACAAGGAGAGAAGCAATGGGGGGATGCTTTTCTGATGTGAAAGGAGGGCAACAAGCTGTCGGAGGAGGCGGAATTGTGGGCCACCCAGGGGCCCAGGGCGTTCGTGGTGCTGGAAGCGCCGCCGGGCCCGCCGCCTCTGGGCTCAATGATGCTGTGGAATTTTTCTTCCAGACTAAAGGTGTCCAAGCCCTTAGCACGCAACTCGAGGTCTGTCTAGTACAATTAATCTTAAAAAAAAAAAAAGTGGTCAACATAGGAGCAATAAACTAAGCCCCTGTTCAGAATTGAATTGTCTCTGTTAAACGTTGTACTTACACGAATTGTTTACGCTGTCTGACTTTTCAAATTGTCTACAGTATGTATATATTGGTCTTTTATTTTTTGTTTTCATTTGTTTCTAATATTTGAGTTTTTCTTTATGGTATGCATACTTTGTTTTAGAATTCTTTTCAAGAATTTTGAATTATGCTGACTAGTATGCAAGGTACACTTTAATTTCAAGGATTCAAGATGAGAAAAAAGATTAAAAAAAAAAGGGGTTTCAGGAATGAGTATGATTTTGGAGATACAAGTAAGCACTTGTCAAAAGTGAAGATTCTCGCATTCAATAGACTAATGTGAAAGAAAAAACTACTAAGATCTCACTGATATTTGAGATGGAAAGTAAGACAGAGGATGATAAGTCGATTATTAGTGAGCTAGAAAATCATGATACAAATTTGAGAGAGAGAGATATGATAGTCATGAGAGTTTTACTTTTAACTTTTTTAACTTGTTGAAAGTGAAAAATTTTGTGTGCAATAGACTAATGTGATTAAGTTAATCTATCTGTGGAAAATAAACAATGGCCTCCATCAAAGGGCATAGTAAAAAACGTTTGCTGCCCTAATTTAATTCCATTATTGTGGGCTAGTAGGAGGATGCCTTGTGATTGCTCCAACTGAATTGTAGTGCTATAAGTTGATTACTCACTCCATCCTCATCAAATCCTTAGAAGTTTAACTTGGGGTTTATTGGAAGAGTTTACCTTTTGTTTGATTCTGGTGACAAATTGTAAAATATTTTGGTATATTAACTTGTTCCTTAATTGTCTTGAAGAAAGGCCACCAGAACAGGAGTTTCTTTTGTTCTTGTGTGCTGAAAAATCAAGGGTAAACTTAAGTCTTCAACTACTTTATAAATTGTGCTGAAAACAAAGCAAAAAAGTGGATTAAGATCATAATTGTTGATTTTATACTGCTGTTCAGCCATACATAAGGACAACAGAAGAATATGGTGTATTCCATATCATGCTAAGTTGTTTTCTTAGTTATGTATTTTGTCAGCAGTATCTTCTTCATATTTGTGCAACCCGACAGTGAATTCTGGTAGTAAATCTGATTTATGATCTTTTATCATGTTTCAAAAAATTACAGTATTGCCTTTATAAATATGCAAAAATGGAATGGGATGGAATCTGTTGGATTATCATCTAGAGTACATGAGAATGTAGGAAACTGTTCCCTGTTTATCCTTTAGAGTTAAGGATATTACCCTATGGTGGGATACATGAAGGGTTAATCATATATTGGGCTATATTGGACACTTTCATGTGATAAGTTTACCTGCTGATGGTTCAATTGATATTGACATCTTGTTTTGACATGCATATTACCACCAGCAACTTACTTGTCGACAGTTGAAGTATCACAATAAGTCACCTTACAGTATTTCATAATTTAGTTGAGTATGGACTGATAGTAATTATTGTCATTGCTTCGTTAAACGCAACCAAATATGTTTCTCTTCCTTCCGTAAAATGAAACAAAGGGAGACAAAGTGGTAGTGATTCTTGAGTTTTTATGGTGATTAGAAAATTTGTCAAGTGTACCATGGCGGGCATCCACTTCTCAGCTAAATGTGGCCCATGTTCTGCTGTTGACTTATATGGCATACTTAGGCATTGTTCTAAGGCCTTGTCTGGCACTGTGGATTGGCCTGGAATTGATCAATAATGTATTTTGATCTAAAGTTAGGTTATTCACCTAAAAGGAGTGGATTGTTTAGTCTTGAAAAGATGGTGATTATTTTGACTTTGAAGTTGTCCAACGATTGAAAAGTGTCTTAATCTATAAGAACTAGCATATATCTGGCGAGGAAACATTATAAATCTGATTCCCGATTGGTTAAAGCAATTCGAATCCATAAAAATGGTAATTTTGCAAATTATTAATACACAATGTGCTATTTGTACATGTGGTAATCATTGAAAAACTGCTGCCTTAACATCGTTGATACCGACTAATTCTGAATATTTTGTTGGAAATAGGTTTTGCATTGAATTTGATATGTAAAGTGATATTTAGATCTTGCTATATATGTTGCATACTTTAAATTATTTAGTTATGAAATTTCTAGTACTTCTTGAAAAAGGGTAAAAGTCAAGTCACTCTAGATTGACAAAAAGTTTTACAAGTAACTAGAAAATGGAATGGGACTTATCTTTCGCATCACTTATCTTTCCCATAACGTTTGGTGAAACTTATCCAGGGTCTTGTTCCTTTTTCCATTCCTGTGAACCATGCGACGCCGGAGGTTTTTGCTGGAGATGAATATTGGATTTTTGAAATAATGGGTCAATTTAGTTAATTTTCCCCTTATTAAGCAGTTGCAGAAAGTTATCTCATACTGGATTTCCAGTTGGGCCAATGTCTGTCTTGCTGACAGTAGAAAAAGAATGCTTACCAAAAATATATTCTTGTTTGCACTGGTTTCGGTATGTAGAAATATATGTCTTGCAGTGGAAACCTTATTTTTTCTGAAGAGACATGCTATTGCCATAAAAACTAATATTCCTTAGAAAATGGCCATAGAACTGATGGTGGTCCTTATGTTGTGGGGCCATAAATCATGCAACGTTGATGACCATCTATCGTACGATGCGGTTTCTTCCAGCATTATTATCATAAAATATGCTTGCTTCTGAAAACTCATCCTTTTTCTAGCATGGTTCAACATTAAAAGTAGCTTTCCTTCAGAAAAGACAGGACATCTACCTTTTATATAATCTGGAAAAGTATTGCAGTTACTAGTACTTGGTAGTTAAGCAATGGACTCATGAAAAAATTATAGGGGTTTATAATGCATGGGTTTGAAAGGTGACTACAATTTTTAGACTGTTGAAAATACAACAAATTCAGATGATCAATGTATTTTTCTGAATTTGGAATGCGTCTGCTGACAATAGGAAAAATACAACAGTTGGAAGTTGATTTTTGTATAGATTTATACGCAAACGTATCTGAACCAGTTCTCTCTCCATATAAATATCATTCTTGTTTGTATTTAAGTTTTGTTTATAGAAGGATCCTATTTGATTTTGTTGTCCATCACGTAGACTCTGGTTTAAATGAGAGTTTGTCACCTGCAGTTATGTTTGTCAGCTTCAAAGTTGCGTGATCGTGATATTATCTCAAAGGTTCGTACATCATATTGAGTTTGGCCATGTAAATCTCTCTCTCTCTCTCTCTCTCTGTGTACATGTGTTTGACTGTTTGCATGGTGTACATGTACATATATGTATATGTATTTCGTTGGTCATCAATTTTCCTCTGGGTCTAAATAATCAAGAGGCCATTATTTGTATACCCACCTAAACTGTAGAGTAACAAGTAATTAGTCTGGTTATATGTTAAAATTTGGTCTCATGTTTTATGGATTTCTATGTAAGTCCATTTATTGCTTTGGCTTTCCTGGGTTTAAAATTTGAGACTGACTGTTGAAGATAAAAGAGTTTGGGAAGTTTTCTTATCAAGTACTTCTCTGGCTATGTAAATAGTTTTCCTCGGAAGTTACTGAAACCCGCTCTACTTCTTGTCATGTGGAAGTTTTGTAAAATAGGGAAAGAGTCTGGATTTAGGAATTTCAAACTTTGGGATTTTAGAGTTGCAACATTACCATTTTCTCGAGTTAGTTTCATGATCTTTGTGTTTTCAAGACCTTCATTTCTTTCTGCTCCATCACCGATAAGTCAGTATTTGCAGTCAGCATTCAGACCTTATTGGCATCTTAGCTGGTGCTCTAGTACTGTAATCTTGATTAGTTGGCTATCAAAATCTTGGTCTTGCAAACTTAAGGATCTTACAAGTGAATGTTGTTTTCTACCTGGCAACAGAGCGATCCAATGGCTGTGGTTTATGCAAAGAAAAGGAATGGAACCCTTGAAGAACTTGGTCGAACAGAAGTGATTATGAATAATCTGGAACCTGCTTGGATTCAAAAAATCAGTGTCAATTATCAATTTGAGATTGTTCAGCCATTGATGTAAGCTTTTGTACAACCTCTTATTTGCTTCCTTTTGTGCTCATAGCATCTTGACTATCTTTTGTCACCCCTTGCAGCTTACATGTTTATGACATTGATTCGCAATACCACAATTTACCTGTGAAGGTATGCTATGCTGTACTATCTGCTCTTGATGCAGTTCTTCTACAATTTTGTTTTTGGGTTGGGACTCGTCATTTGCCATATTTGCAATACACAGAGATGATATTTTGTGCTCAATAAATGTCTTTAGTTGTAGTCATTGATCCTTGATTTTTATTTGTTAATTGTTGAGTTAGTTTTTGGATTGTACAGCTACCCCTAAAAGATTGGTAAAGCTAATGATTTTGAAGAAATTATGCAGTTCCAATACTCCACTTACTGTGAGATTTTCACCATACTGAAAAAATGTGGGATTTTTCTGAATCACTGATACTGTTTGATCACTAGTAAAGAACAGAATAGTTCAACTTTTCATGCAATCAATAAGTAGTGTTCAATGCTGTACATCAAGCTTAAGGATTGAATGTGTTTGAATGATGCTTCTTTAGATTGAGATAGCATTCGATTTGGTTCATGAAATTTTGGAGCTTTTAAGCTTCAGATCTGTATGGAAGCTTATGCAAATCTTTGTCGTTGCAAACTTGCAGAACTTGAACTTGAAGGATCAAGATTTTCTTGGTGAAGCTAGTTGTGTTCTCTCTGAGGTGGGTTACTTGCATTTTGTTGACAACTGTAACACATTAGTGTTGCTGCAGACATAGTTAATGTGGTAGTCTATTTTGGGTTGGTGAATTGTGTTAGTACCTGGAAATAAGTGTCTTTTACTGTTGTGCTTGGGAATGATGCAGTCTTTACCCTTCTCCAATGCAACATTAAGGTGGGTGCCGGGGAATGGGTGGAGCGGCCCGTGTGCACACTATAAGTGATAACTGTTAGAAATCCTCGTAGACTTGATGCTGATTTTGAGTTTTATGCTCAGTTTCTACTTGAATTTTTTGCCATCCATAGTCTTATTCTAAACTGTTCGGTTCCAAGTTTAAGGATTGGTAATCTATATAGTTGGTAAATTCTCCTTTAAATCTCCATTCTCAATATATTTTCTGATTAGTCCTATTAGAGACCTCCATTTTTGGAATGTTAGCCATAAGTTAAGATTATAGGGAATTAGCTAGCATAAAAAGTATTGGAAACAAAAGAGATGAAGATTGAAGTATCCTCAAATATATACAAAAAGTCTGAAGATAGTAGATTGGATTATTTTCTTGCTTTAATGCATTATGAAGTTTTTAACTGTTGCTCCAATGCGCCATGTATTAGCGAACTTGAAATGGAGATGGCATTGACTTTTTCTGATAAGAGACATTATGAAATTGGATTGTTTCATCCTTTTCGTTGTTGATACAGTCTATAATGTTGGGTTTTTATGGTTCCAGATAGTAGATTGGATTATTTTCTTGATTTTATATGATATGAAGTCTTTTTATTGTTGCCCCAATGCTTCATATATTAGCGAACTTGAAATGGAGATGGCATTGTCTTTTTCTGATAATGGACGCTATGAAATTGGATTGCTTCATCCTTTTCATTAACGATACAGTCTATAATGTTGAGTTTTTGTGGTTTCAGATTGTTACTAAAAGAAACAGAACTTTGACCTTGAATCTTCACAATCGAGATGGTCATGGCTTGAAAAACTTGGGTACTCTTACTGTCCAAGCAGAAGAAACTGTAGCTTCAAGGAATGCTGTGGAGATGACTTTTCGTTGTTATCATCTTGATAACAAAGATCTGTTTTCTAAAAGTGTATGGATTTTGTAAATATCAATTGTGATGAACTTTGAAGCTATTTCAACTTTATTTTTACCTCAATCTTATTTTGCTGTTTTCAGGATCCTTTTCTTAGAATCTCTAGGATTGCTGAGAGTGGGGGTTCCATTCCAATTTGCAAGACACAAGTCATAAACAACAACTTGAATCCAGTCTGGAAACCGCTGTGTCTAACCATGCAACAATACATGAGCAAGGTAGTTTCCTGCTTGCTGTTTGCCGAATCAAGGGTCCGTTTGTTTGCCTATAGAATGTTTTCCCCTAGAAAATATGATTGCTGAAATCATTTTCTTGACAATATTTGGTTTTTCCAATATTTTATAATGTGTGGTTGACTTTTTGATAATAATTTCTTCACAAGTCACAACTAGTGATATGCCAGTACTATTACCACCACCTTTTAACCACTACCACCCAAAAGACAATCGAAATTATTTTTGTATGCATTCATAATCATAGAAGGCCCAGGAATGATTCTAAGAAGTATTGAATAAGATATGTACCCAACAAGATGCCACCAATTGATCCAAGCAAATTCAATGCCTTACTGGAGTTCCCTCCCTCAAATCCATGAAGCCATAGATGGATTTCTTTGTCTCCACCTATATGTAAGAAGAGAGAGGAAGAGGAATAAGTAAATGTGTGTTAGAGATGAGAGAGGAAAAGGAAGCGATGAATTAGTGTGTTTGAGAGAGGATGAATAATTAAAGAGGAAGAGCCACTTAGAAGGTAAGCTTTTTGTTTCGGAAGAGGAATTAGTGTTGGTCTGGAAACTTCTTCAGTGAAAGCTTTATGTAATTGTTTTTATCTGATTGGGTAAAACCTTTTTCTTTCTGGAAAAATTTCCTGACATATCATGCAGCCTAATACCCAAATAAAGGGAAAATATTTCCTGGGAAATGTTTTCCAGCAAAACAAACTTGAGATTAAATAGAGGGAAAGAAAAATCAGGGAGGAGGTTACAAGAATGATAAATTAGGAAGATATATGAAGCTAGAATCGGAGAAAATGGACCCAGGCTAGATTGGAGAAGTCATAGACACAGGAACAAATGAAGTTACAGCACGGATAACCCCCATATTTAACATTTGCATGCACTCTATATATATTAATAAAGATCTGCATTGCAGGATAACCCGTTGATCATTGAGTGTTTTGATTTCAACAGCAGTGGCAATCATGTCCTCATTGGGTAATTTCACTTTTCTCATTCCACTTTTTTGGTACTCTATTTTATGATTTCTAATGTTCCATTATTTTATCCTCAATGGTTCTGCTTAATGTTCAATGTTCATTTTTCCTCCTTCCACCTGTTCCTCTTGAGTCATAACTATTGACATAACTTCAAATCTTAACAGGAAACTGCAAAAAACAGTGGCAGAGCTGGAACACCTTCACAAAACTAGATCTGGTGTAAATCTTGTTTTACCTCCATCTCATTTGCGGCGAGTTGAAAAGGTTTAATTATCTCCTCTATGCATGAGTTATCGGTGCTTTATGGATCTGTTTCCATTAGCCAATGGATATGACCTTTGTCTTGTGTGTATGTCTCTGTCATCCATCATCTCATGCATGTTTTTTATATCCAATCTTCTTGCATTACCTATTTGTAGATTACTGAAGGTCAGCTGTTTGTGGATGGGTATGTTGAGAAGCAACTATACAGTTTCCTTGATTACATTTCGAGTGGGTTTGAGCTTAATTTCATGGTTGCAGTTGACTTTACTGGTAAGTAATCTTAAACCCTTTTTAGGCCTTTAACAATTTGGTTATATCTTTCTTATTTGGTCAATCTCCACATATTTCTATTTAAGTCTACTGTTCCTCTTTTAACTTCCTTTTTATTCAGCTTCAAATGGAAATCCTCACAATTCAGACTCCTTGCATTATATTGATCCTTCAGGGCGCCTGAATGCTTACCAGCAGGTAAAGCTGGTCTTACCTCTCTCTTAACTTCCTTATACATTACCGGTCATCTCTTCTGTTGTGCTTTTTAGAATATCTGAAATTTTCTAAATTAACCATATACTTAAAAACTTCACTTGTATTAAGTAGATGGATGATGACATAAATTGGACGTATATATTGGCCATAATTTTCTAAAACTTATTATATTGTTGCCAGGAAATTAATTGGATCAGTTCACAAAGCTAACATAATGCCCTTAGTTGTGTGCACGTGTTTCAGTTTCCTGTGTCTGCATTTATGACTTATCTGGAAGTAGCTGAAAATTTTATGAAATGCAATCCTCTTTTTCTTGTACTTCAGATGTTAAAAGCTTATAGTTGAATTATTAACTGAAAATCATTACAGGCTATAATGGAGGTTGGGGAAGTTATACAGTTTTACGACTCTGATAGACGCTTTCCAGCTTGGGGTTTTGGTGCAAGAACAATTGGTGGTTCAGTGTCCCATTGTTTCAACTTGAACGGAATCCCTACTGATTCTGTGGTAACAATCTCTTTTATAGTTACTATTTATCTGAAAACATCTTGTGCGTTATCCATATCACTTGATTCCATTTGCAGTGCTTCCTGCATTCAGTTATCTTTATCTTGGATTGGCTGATAAGCAACAGAAAATTATTTTATGCTAGCGTTTGATTATTTAATTTCAAAAGGCCCTCACAATTATGTGATCTTAGATGGTACAATTCACTTTCAAGTTACTAGAGAGACAGATAACTGTGATTGTATTCCTGATGTTCTATTTGATGATGGTCCCATGACCCGCAATCACTTTTTGTAGACACACATTTTGGCTAAGACCAGTGATACAGGCCTTAGGAATGGGTTACAGACATTAGTACATATCTAAAACTCCTTAACAATGATTACTGATGAGCATATTCATGGTTTATTTCTTTTTGACTATCAAAAGATGGATGAGAGATAATGTCTATTATTAAAATGTCAATATCTTTTGTCAGCGCAATTTGCTCACACAGTGTTGATATTTTGGGGAAGTCATAACCCTGGAACTTTAAATGTTATAAATTTCAGGGTCTAGAATATTGGTATTATTAGTCGCTTCTTCAGCATATCCACCTATGCCAGGACAAATAAGCTCAAGCAAGAAGTAATATAAATTCTTTTGCCAAATTAATCAAATAAGTTATGAAAGCAGCCGAGGGAATTAAATATTAGTTTAAAAATTCTCCCATGTTATGATGTTTTGCCATTCTAATTTGGGTAACGAAATTCACTTCTCTCTCACATCAATTTCTCCATTGCACGTTAGCCGGAACGTTGATTAGATTGAAAAAAATGTTTGATTCAAACAGGGACACCAGCAGAGTAAAATTGTAGTAGCTTGAGGATTTTTCTCCCGCTTATTTAAGAGTATCAGAATTAAATGAGATCCCCTATTGCACTTAATCCTTGTCGTTGTATTGTTGGGTATACCACTTGACCAATTGAGAAGTCAAGGAGATGCCATTGAAATTGACTATATTTATGCCAACTTTGCATATGTTTTGTCCATCTATTAATATTAAAATATGAATTTTTTGTTAATTAAATTTTGAATTCTGTGGCAGTGGTTTCATTTGATTGGTATTCTTTATTGTAGGTTACTGGTATAGAAGGCATTATGGCTGGTTATTCAAGTACGCTGTATAATGTCACCCTTTCTGGGCCCACATTGTTTGGTCCAGTTATTAACAAGGCTGCAGAAATTGCTGGTGGCTCCCTCTCTGTCAACCAGAACAAGTATTTCATCTTGCTAATTATAACGGTATGCAAAATAAATAGTTGACGTTTACTGTCTTTGCAGCATAGTTTCATGCTTTGCTCCTGAAATCTGGCAAATTTTGCTTTCTTGTAGGATGGAGTCGTAAGTGACATCCAAGAAACTAAAGACGCTTTGGTCAGGGCATCTGACCTGCCACTTTCCATCCTTATTGTTGGAGTTGGCGGAGCAGATTTTACGCAAATGGAGGTACATTCTTACTGTAATAATTTTTTAACTTTTTTAGCTGGAATTTGACTAGGTCCATGTAACGAGTTTGCATGTGAAAAAAAAAAATCATTTCATTTGGCAGGTCCTTGATGCTGATGATGGACACCGATTAGAGAGTTCAACTGGAAGGGTAGCTACCCGTGACATAGTTCAGTTTGTTCCTATGCGTGAAGTACACCGTAAGTGCTTGTTCACTTGCTTTATATTAGGATATGGTTCTTTTCTAATAGAAAGACCACTTGTTATGTAAATATACCTATTCTTCTTCTGGCGGTAATTTTAGTGGTTATTTTGCATCTTTTGGTAGGGATTCAACACCTCGAATTTCTAGCTTTTATATTAACAATTTAGTTGACATAGGACAATTGCGATGGAACTACCCTATTACAAGATAACTTGTTATTGCCTGTTAGAACTGGCCAAGCTCTTATAGGCATCTAGTCACTTGGCTGTTGTTAATTAGCTCGTGGATTTCATTTCATTGAATGTTGAACTTTTTACTCTGCATGGTTCCTTTCTTCAGTTACTGTGTTTTTTGCTTCATTTTTTTTTTGGGGTGGGGCCCGGGGGGGTGTTGGGGTGTTTGTGACAGCCTATCAATGGACTGTGAACTGTTGATCCAAGTCTCCAGATTGTCGAGAAAGCTTATGGTTAGAAACTAGTTTATCTTTTACTCGCTTTCAGTTTGTAGTTGGTGGATTCAAAAGGCACTAAAAATCTTGAACTTGGTGGAGAATTTTGTAGTTGGATTTGGTGGAGACTTTTGTAGTTGGATCATGCTCAAGTTGTTTAAGCTAATTGAAGTGGTATGGTTTATAAGTGCTTTACTTAAGACACTGAGAACTTATTAAGAAACGAGATGCATGGTAGCAAGGGAATGTTATGACCATCTTGAGGATATACTTGGTCCTTAGTCTGAAGTAGTCTGAAGTTCTGGTTTTGGCTTGATAAATGGATTGCATGCAAGATGAGTTAAGATTGAATATGGGTTCTGATGCCTGAAGACTGACTGAAAAGTATATGTACACTAAGAGGAATAAAGGATATTGAAAGAGGCACAATATTTTTGGTACTTGGAGAACTTGAATGATTTCACAAATTAATCATTTTCGTACTGTGTCTAGTACTTACAGTGAAACTATTCTAATTCTCCATTCTCATTGTCTGCAGAAGTAATTCTAACCTTTGAAATGTTAACGACTACCGTGTAATATATGATCACAGATTTATTCAAAGTTACTAGTAGACTCTTGACCAATAATTAAGAAGTTGGACTAAATACCTAATTGCAATTATTGCCTCAAATACTTACTAAACACAATGTGATCAGGAGTGTAAACTATGGTCGCGACAATAGTTATAGGTGCCTTGAAGGTTTGTTGTAAAATCCAATCCCCTCGATTAGTTCCACTGCCCTCTTCAAGTTCTTGAACATCTTCAAGGAACCCTCTCTGAAGCTGGAGCCTGTTTTTGAAGATTCTTCTCTTATTTACTCTTCCTGGACCTCTGACTGGTTCACAGTTGGCATTGCATTGATTGTCATCATTAACCATGAAGCTATTTAAATTTCTATTTATGAAGTTATATATTAAGTGGAAGACAGGCTGTAGAAATAATCAACTTCCAGCAAGATTGTCTCGTGTCATGAATGGATTTTTGGGAGTTAAGTTGCCAAGTGTTAATGAGAATTACAACCAACGTTAATATAAATTGTGTTGAAGATCTTGGAGATGGATTGGTGGAGTGCATGTTGTTTAAAATGACAAATGCAATGCTTTTATAGAGCTGCATAGGTCTCTGATTAAATTCTGCTTTAAGAAGTTAGTTTTAAGTTGTTGGCAGCTTCAGCACAATTTAAAATCTCTTTGCTTGTCAATCTTTCCTTGTGTTTTTCCCCCTTCACTTGCTTTCCTCTACCTAATGTATGACCTGATATTTGGCTAACTTTGTGTAGGTGGAGAGATATCAGTTGTTCAGGCTCTCCTGGAAGAACTACCTGGACAGTTCCTGAGTTACATGCGTAGCAGGGATATCAAACCTCACTTTCCTGATATGGTTCATGCTTCAGGCCGGGGAACCCTTTATGGGGTTTGAACTATTAAAATGCTCAAAAGTTGCTTAACATGTAATCTTCTAGGATTTTAATCTAACAGAAATTTCAGAATGTAAATATCTAGGGAGAAAGAGCAGAGCAAAAATAGATGTTTTTTTCGGTGGCAGAAATATGTCAATTCTTTGATTCTGTTGGTCTTCCTCAAGTACATATGAGTAGGTAGTAGAGTATGGATGTCTGTCCCCATCTAAATTTGTTTACAAGCAAGTGCAATGTCTTATAGCATAAACCTTTCTACATTATTTATTGGTTTGAGACGTGAATATATCTAGTAAAGAACTTAAAATACTGCTGGGAAAGGGGTTTGCAAGTTGAGCCCTGGCGCTAGATCATTATCCAGCATGGTGTCTTCGCCAGAACCTGATTCCTGATATGCTGTGGTCTAGGTACCTATCTGTTTTCATTCACTTAAATTTTAGGACACAGGTATTATCCCAAAAAGATCAGAAGAGAGAGCTTTTTTAGCGTGAACTTCGCTGGATTATTGATGTCTGCCATGCTATCTGTTCTACCATTTTAAAGGATCACAGAGACACTTGAACAAACGATAACAGTAGATGAACATTACATCAATATTTTCTGCGTTTCTAGGGGTTGGGATGATGTAAGAGGGTAGGAAATTTAATTTCTGTGTGTGTGTGTGTGTGTGTGTTTTTTTTTGTTCTGTTTGCAGCATGAACTAATCTTTCCAAGTTAATTAAAATTATGCAATGTTTTCCCTTAGAAATAAGACTTATAGAAGATGTTCTCAGATTCTTCTCCGATCGAGTTGTTAATGCAAGGATGATAGCAAAATGATCATGGAAAGTAAGATCCAAAAGACCTAATTGGATGACATTACCAAACTTTTCAGGCATCTTCTTTCTGGCGTTTCGGAACTTCTGCACTGCAAATTAATTGGAGGAAGTAACTGATGGTTTAGAGATAGAGACTACCACAAATTCGCAAGTTAATTACTTCTGAACATTTAGCTTACTCGTTGGTTGAATCTGGAACACGAAACAACTCGATAGAGAGTCGATGTTTTGCAGATTCATTCCACCTTAGATGGTAGAAATGCTATACGATTTGCTGACCAAAGTACCATAGTTGATGTCTTTTACTGCTGCTAATCAATTCTTCGAAAACATAAATGTCTGGAAAACAATGTTAAGTATGAAGTAGGGGGTTTTGTCCAATGATATTTGTAAAACAAGTTTCCAATAAAATTGAGCCCAATCGATTCTAACAATGAACGGAAAGGGAAAAAATACTTTTTGCCTTTTCTTTTTGGTATTTGCTTGGACCTGCAGAGTCCTAAACTGCACCTCCTGGTGCCAAAAAGAATACACACTGTCCTGGCAATATGATGTTGATATGCGGTCGATTAAGGAATTGAATTTTCACATTTTCCGCGTGGATTTCTCTGTAACAAAGAAAAGCATTTGCGGATCAATATGGGTGACGGCAATATTCTCAAATATGCGGCTCAGGTAAATCAGATCACATTTACTATAGTTTGCAGTAATATCTTAAATCTCTAGTCCAAACAAGACAAATTCTGAACTTGTAATCTGAAATTGTTCATTGTGAGACATTTTACCCCCACCTCTCTTCATGACAAACCGACAGATTACGGTGACCATTTTAAGTTTCCCTATGCCAGAAAAGTGAGCTCTTTACATTCTTTTTGCCCGTTCAGGCATCAACAAACCTGATACTGCAGAATTCAGTAACAGAAATGCAGCTCGCATCACAATGCAGCATAATCCTATCAATGATGCCTGCGGCGATCCTTCTCCCTCGATGAATAAGAACTGTGGTACTCGCGATCTACAACAGATGAAATGCAACTCAAAAAAGGTCTACTATAGCAACAGTTTGCCCAAGAAAAATCATCAGATAACTGATTTACTTACCTCGAGAAGAGTGATGTTTCGATTTCTCCCCATGCCCTGAAGTGCGAGGGGAAAATATCAAATGACGAGTCATTCATTTTCACTAAGACAGAAAAGTGGCAAAGAGATTGCAAATCTGCAAATATACTAAAAGATACTTACCTTTGTCCCTTGAGCGATGACTCCTGTCCTTAATTTTATCCCTGTCTCTCTCACTGTCCTGTCTTTCCCTTTCTCTTTCCCGTTCCCGTTCTCGTTCCCGATCAGATTCCCTTCCCCTATCACGGTCCCGGGATTTCACTCTCTCCTTCTCCTTGCTGCGATCCCTGTCCCTTTCATTCTTGTCCCTTTCCTCACTTGCCTCTGTTTTATGCTCGGACATTGATTTTGAAAGAGGTTCTTCTCTTGACTCTCCATCGGTAGGCAAGCTTCTAGATTCCCCATCACTTTTCTTCGAGTCATTTAATTTGTCTGAAGCACCTTTGGATTGTGCATCCTTGCCTGATTCTTGATTGGCTCCAGTAGATGTCCCCCTGGGGCTGGTATTATTATCATTTGCAGGTGGGACACTCAAGGATCCTTCCTGCATTTAACAAAGAATAAATCAATTCATACATTTATAATGCTACACGATACACATTTGACTGATTGAACCACAGTAAAAACTAAAATTTAAAAACACAAAACATGCATGCCTAAGCATAGCAAAACAGAGAAAACTAACCCTTGGTGGCTGAGGCGATAAATCCCATGATTTGTTAGATGTTGTAAACGACCCTCCATCCTTGCATACAGGAATGTACTGTGCCTTGGGAAGGCTATACAAGTGGGCAAGTACTCTGCAAACCTCATCTATCCCAGATTTGTCTGCATCAAATGCCTTCCACCAAGGAGGATTCTCAGGTAGGGGTACCTGAAACCTACGAGCTGCTGCATAAACAACTCCACAAGCCACGACTTCACTTTTGAATCTCACACACAAAGTAGTTCGCAAGCTGCTCGAAGATGCATAAGCAATGCAGGAAACTATCAGAAGAGAGAGATGCACAGAAAACCATGAAGTCATATCCCATATCCCATACAAAGCAAGTGAACCCAACTTCTAGTTCTTTAGAAAGTAAATAGAATACTGAGATAAATTCAATATTCACTATTCAACCAAGACATCAAGCTTTTAAATTTTCATAAGGAAATGCAATAGCTAAAAGTGTTGCTAGAAAATGGCAAATGTCATCAAGGCAATTGATATAAACTTCTGAATACCATTGAATTTATATTCCTTAGTGAAAATTTCTGAATCCTTGCTAGCACACTTGAAGGTAGGACTTGGAAATATTGCAGTTATTTGGGTCAAATCTGTCTTATCTTAAAGCTTGATACCTATCCCAAGTTTTAACAACCCAAGTTATGTATGCCAAGACCAAATATGTCCTAAGTCTCTCAAAGTCCTAGACCACGTCCAAGGTCCAAGATAAAGCTCAGGTTTCAAGCCTGTATCCAAGACCAAATATCAGATATAATGTTTGACAAAGTCCAACTTAATGACTGATAAAACCCCATAACTAATAATGAGATGAATGAGAAACTCATGTCACCTTAAATCAGACATCTCTGTAATATTTTAATAAATCTGCAGGAGGAGACGGTTTGAGATCTGCCTGCAATAGAGGCTGTTTTAAAAGATGTTGAAGCACCTAATTCCTGAACTGGTCTTTTGGTATTACCTTTAAGTGATATCCCATCAGTAGGTCATTTAACTTACCCTTCTACTTCTGTCACTGACACATCTTTTGAGCGCCGTTCTAGTCTTTTTTCTCCTTATGCTGTGGTAAGTACTTAAGCTTTCTACATTATATTATCCAAAAGCTTCTACAGCTAGATGGCGGCCCTAGCGAAAAACAACATATAATAATTCCTGCGGAGAAATTCCAAAATTACTCAAACCCTATTTGTGCTTCCAAATTTCAAACCCCCCCCCCCTCCCCCCATTGATTAGTTCATCCTTTGTTTATTTTACAAAATCTACATCATCTATCCCATGTGCTGCATCCCAGATCTACAAGCAGAAACAAATGAAAATTCATTAATTAAATGTCAATCTTAATCTTTAAGAACTAAAGTTTTACTTGACACATGAATTTCTTAATTGCAGATTTACTGGCCAAGTGAGAAACACAAAGAAAATCCAAGTGCTTGACATCAAGGTCACATGAACAAGCATACTGGAGACCAAAACTACCATACTTTAGCAACAACTCAACTGTACAAGGGAAGACATCAACTTAATCACTTCCTTTCTCAATAAAATGTACCGTGCAAAGAATCTGTTCATCAAGAGGAAAATGTTGTTTTTCGAAAGCTGAAAAATTCAAGCTCTAGTCTTGGAATCACTCTTTCAAATTCCCTGCATCTAAGAATGAAATCACAAAAGACATACGTGCAAAAAGCTTGATGTTTAGCTCCATTGATAAAGATCAAACATGTTTCCAAATATGAAGACCCCCCTTATGTTCAATGTGAAGCTATAGCTTAATGCTTTTCTGAGATTAGAGATAATTCTTTTTTGCTATTATTTCTATTGACACTTTCAGGTTTAGAGAATGAATACTATACACATTGAAACACTTCCGCATTGTTTAAGTTCATGAAGCTTGCAAGATCAGAAAAATTGCACACCTCCTAAGACTATAGTTCAGTTAAAATTCAGACGACCACGTGGCAACACACACACACACACACACAAAATGGCAGAGCTGAATGTTTCTCAGAATTCAGAGACATCCAAGATATTGGAAAAAAGCATCTAGTTGGTATCAAAATCGTTGTTAAGGGATGCAAATGGGCTAATGAGCTGCCAAATTTTGCCATTTTGCTACACTAAATTATGTAAGTCTCCACTTTCAAATTCAACCAACAACACAGCATATCAGTGCATTAGGTAACCCTTTTTTTCAACATTGGTTAGACTTGTCTTGAATTACGAAGTAGATTGTCCTTACAAAGTAATACCACTTAGCAACAGGAATTAATTTCAGGTTGATCTTTACCTATCATTTGCCAGATTCCAAGCTTCTTGACTCAGTTCAGGTGTTTCAAGCACCCGTAGGTAATTCGATATGAATTTGTGTGGATGCTCCACGTGGCAGATGAAGCCCATCTCCTTCAAAAGATGTCTTTCTGTTCTAACCAAATCTGCCTTCAACTCCACATATTTCTGTCCTCCATAAAAGAAAAAAAGAGACCCAAGAAAGTATGAATAAGAAAGGGAACTTTGTTTAATGGACATCACCAATATCCTTAAAGATGAGTCAAATTCACAATCACCGTGTAAAAGAACTAATAAGTCAAAAAGTGTCCTAACCTTCAAAGACGTATCCAGATGCTCAATTGGCAGGTTCTCCCTTCTACATTCCATACGATGAAAAACAACGAGGACTTGTCTCGCTTTCCTAGGGCTTTCCTCAAGCTTTGAAGCAAGCCAGACGCAGCTCGCAGCAACCCTCTGACAATTCACAAATAAAGCCATTGTATTATCATAAACAAACATTGCTGCCCATCTAGATAAACTTAAGAAAGTAAAATATGAAGAACCGAAGTTGGATGGGATAAGAAGATGGAAAAATACCTTCACGTTGAAACGAGCAAATGTTTTTTTACAATAAAACCGGTGGAATAAAACTTGGCCAGTTGCCATGACAGCCTGAGGTCTGGAAACAACCAAATGAAGGAAAACCAAAAATCCAAAAGCAACAAGAAAGAACCTCAAAAAAAAAAAAACTTTATCAGAACCAAGAATTTTCCAAAAACTATATCTAGGAGATCCATAGTAGTTTACCATCCACAATCTCATATTTGAACAGAACCAAATAAAAGTAGCATAGCATTAAAATGAAATTAAAACTGAAAGAAAAAAGATAAAAAAAAAAAAAGAGGCAAAGAAAGGATACAATCTGAGCAAAATCCCGCTCTCCTGGATGAGATCACAACCATAGATTCGTAATGTAGTTTCAGTAGCTATATCGATCCCATCCTTCCTAGAAGGCGAATTTTCTAGTTGCTCATCAGTTAAGTAAAATGTGTCGATGGCTGTGTAAATCATGGCTGATCAACACCTTCAGGAAAAACCCTTAACAACCTGCTGCAGCGAACCCAATTGAATGCTTCATATTTCAATCATAAACTATTCTCTCTAGTAAAGAACCAACATTTCCATCGACCCCTACACAAAAGTACTTGTATATATCAACCATGAAATCGACTTCTGGTCCTACCCCTACTAAATTGGCAATCCTACACTACTCCAAAAAGTTAATCAAAATGCAATAATTCAACAAATTAACTAAATTAAGCATACCCAACTTCCTACTTAATTAAGCGATAACTCTAAAAAAATAATCAAAAAGTAATAATTCAACAAATTCATTAAATTAAGCATATCCTTGATAACTGAAAAGAAAATTTTAAAAAATTAAAAAAAAAAAAAAAGGATATGAAGAGATGAAACTTACTACTAGTAAGCAAACTGGAACGGCCGCGGAGGAGTGGAACCGGTGGCCACGTTAATAAGAGAAGAACGACGTCGGATGGGACACTTGGAGAAGAGGGGTCTCTGGTGCCGGCGAGGGATTTAGAAATTTTGGAGGCATCGGACGTTGAAACCGTTTTCTTCTTGTTTCAGACGGGCCACAAACTACATCCAACTATTAGGCATACCAACCCGACCCGTGTAAGGGATAAAAAAGGATTAATATGTGCGACTACTACTCTAATATTTTTTTTTTTTTAATGTCAACATAACTACATGTGTGATGTGTAGTTTTGACTTTGAGAGGGGAAAAGAAAGCTAGATATCCACTTAGTAGTGCATTTTGTGGAGAATTCTTTCTTGTATTAGTAGAGTTCATATTGATCTAGGCCATTTGAACATGAATTTTTAAATTGATAAGATATTTTGTGACTATTTGAAAAGAAAATTGCCAAAGGAAGAATATGTAGAAAGGTAGGTAAGCAATTGATTGTGTATTAATAGATTATTTGCAAAACAAAATTAACTAATATAGCAAAAGAGTAAGAATATAGAGGTAGAGAACAAAGAGTGCAAACCTTTCTATATAGTATGGATAAAATTAATTATAAAATATAGAGTAAATTGTTTAGTCGACCCTAAACTATTACTTTTGTACACTTTTGGTTTCTAAACTATAATATACAACTTCTAAATGTTTAAATATGGGTGTAAACAAATATAATCAAATCGAACACTTTAATGTTCAAACTTATTTGATTATTTTAACGAGTTCGAATTTTTGTCCAATTTTGGCTTGTTTATTTACCAAATTGAGCTTGAACGAGTTTTTTATCCAACTTGAATGTTATCGAACATAAAATTCTGCTCAAATTTGGGTTTGCTAATTGGAAAATGAAGTTCGAACAAACTCTTACCAAGCTAAGTTCGATTCGAGTATCGAGTAGTTTGGTTCATCTTTCAGTGTTAAATGTTTAAACAAGAAAAATGTGTAAATTTAAAAAAAAAAAAAGGAAGAAAAAAAAGAAGTTAATGTGCAAATTATAATAATGAAACTACATGTAGTCCCTTGTATTCTACATTCTTGAAAAGGGCATCGAGTTAGCCATGCAGAAAATAGGGCATTCCCATATACGAGGCCAGACAAAGTAATCTGCACCAAGTTGGACATAGATCCTCTAGAAATCAACCTTCAATGAGAATTTGAATGCCATCCCATAAATGTGAATCATCTGATATAAGTCAATCCATGTATAGACAAAGGTACATTTCCCAACAGAAGGAAAGAATAAAAGTACATTTTCAAGAAGAGGTTATGGCGAAAAGATAAGGTCTCTTGTAATATATCAGAGAGGACGTATACAACAAAAAACGCAATTAGTCATAAGAGTCTAACAAGTATAAGAAGCAGAGGCACCTAGTCAAGAATTCATGAAGTATCTCCTTGTAAACTGAGTTGCTGTCAGATAACTAGGAGGACAAACTAAAGTATTGCATGCCAAAAATTAAACAACTAATTATTTGGAGGGCAAGTGCTATCTTGTTGCATGGGAACACAGATGTGCTATGAATACCTTTTTCCAAATGCTCAATCCATATCATCATTCTTTTTACCTTAAAGTGAGCTGTCAAAGCTGCAATAGGGCATTGAGTACCATGTAGCAAAAGGGACCTATATTACAACATGACAGATCGCATAGACAAGGTAAAACCCCATATGACCTTCCATTTAGATTGTTCTCCGGGAGTAAAGGTCATCCAGGAAGCATAAGAGCTAAGAATAGCTAGCAAGCCACCTCCACCAGAAGTTGAAGGGATTACTAGCGCAACTTTGATTTCCTTTACGAAAATGACTTTCTTGTTGAATAAGGAAAAGTTATCCCACATACATTGTGGAAGAAGCTTTTATTATAGTATATGTTATTCTGAAGAGCCTCCACTTCTTCTAGGCAAGATCTCCTGAATATGGCCTCCCATTTGCTCTGCGGAAGTTTCTTTTCAAGGCTGAGTTCACTAAACTTTCTTTAAGGGCCGCCTCGCTTGCCTTTGCCTCAAGTAGCTTCCTCTACCTGTTTAAGTACTCTTGCCACTCAAAAGAGAAGAAAGTTTAATAGTTCTTGATAGAGAATATTTGAATTGTTTGTTCACTGTTCAATAATCCTTGTTTAGATGCATAGCTCATAACATACATGCATAGTGTTCTGATCTACGATTTAAATTTTTCCATCTTATAGTAGTTGTTAAATAATAAAAAAAAAACCTCCAATAGAGATCCAACAGGACAAGCATCATGCCGCAAGCGCGTACCCAATTTCACATGGTTTATGAAGCTGCCTACCCAATTTCACATGGTTTATGAAGCTGCCTAAGTTGTAAAATTTTTCTCCAGCACCAGTAAGCGGCATTTGGAATTTTAACTGCCCACTTTGATCAATTCATTATGAATCAGGTGGTATCCAAGGAATCCTTGTTTTAACAAAGTGACGATTGATTAAACCTCGAAGAAAGAGGTTTCAAATATAAGATAACTAGTGTTGTATTTATATTAATCTTTCCGTGCTACAATAATCTGAGATCTAGATAATATCGATTCACGTAAACAAATACATAGATTATTGATCCCTGAAAGCAAATTTGCAAAAGGATAATCCAAAATACACACGGTGGAAGATATACAGTAGGTAACTGGGAGGGATCATGCTACAGTAATGACAAGTCACCTCACGAAATACTAAAATAATGTTAGTTACCAGTAGTTGTCTAAGTTATTCACCTTTAGCGACAATTTTGGTCCTTTAGCATCTTTTCTGATTCCATTAAAATAATGATTATAAATTTTGCGTATTTTTTTTTAACTAAAATGGTAAGTTTGTTCACTAAACTAGAAACTTTAATCATTCATCAAATTTACCAATTATTTGTAAAACTTACCATTTTTTAACAAAAGCTTACCATTTTTTGAATTAAACTTACTAATTATAATTATTGTAACTTTCTTAAGTAAAATGGTAAGTTTGTGAAAGAAAGTAGTAAGTTTGGACAATTCACCAATTTACCATTTTATGTGTAAAACTTACCGTTATGTCAATTAAACTTACTAATTATAATTGTTGTAACTTAAGTAAAATGATAAGTTTGTGAAATAAAGTAGTAAGTTTGTATAATTCACCAATTTACCATTTTATTTGTAAAACCTACCATTTTTCAACAAAAAACTTACCATTATTTGAATTAAACTTACTAATTATAATTGTTGTAACTTAAGTAAAATGGTAAGTTGTGAAATAAAGTAGTAAGTTTGTACAATTCACCAATTTACCATTTTATTTGTAAAACTTACCATTTTTCAACAAAAACTTACCATTATTTGAATTAAACTTACTAATTATAATTGTTGTAACTTAAGTAAAATGATAAGTTTGTGAAATAAAGTAGTAAGTTTGTATAATTCACCAATTTACCATTTTATTTGTTAAACCTACCATTTTTCAACAAAAAACTTACCATTATTTGAATTAAACTTACTAATTGTAATTGTTGTAACTTTCTTCAGTAAAATGGTAAGTTTGAACAATTCACCAATTTATCATTTTATTCGTAAAACTTACCATTTTTCAACAAAAACTTACTATGATTTGAATTAAACTTATTAATTATAAAGTAGTAAGCTTCGTTGGAGAAGTAGTAACGTTCCATATTTAAAGAGTAAACTTCATATCACACTTATAATTTACCAACTTTATTACCAAAGTTACCATATTACTACCTGATGTTACTTTGAATATTAGAAATCTGAATGAACAATAGTGTAATTGTCACTAAAGATACCAATCTTGGATGTGAGAACCACTATTAACCAATTGTACTAATATTTTAATGTAAAATATTCACAAGTTACGGTAACGATCGGCACTGGTGCGTTATCCGGACAAATTACTCTTTAAAAAAAATAGTATAAAATGAATAACTCAATGTTAATTTATCATTTTCATGCGAGGACAAAAGTACATCTGCAAACCTAGCTAATCCGAATATTTCCGGCTTGGTTTACATGTAATAATGCAGTAATTATTTGGAATGAATACGACATAGGAGGACCAAGAAGCTAGCAGAAGATCGCATCAGGGAGGACAGCGACTAATTAATGCAGCTTGAGTCGATCCAAGAGGGGCTTCTCGTGAAGTCTGGTCACACGTTGTACATTCACGTATTCCATGTACTTCATCGGACCATATGCTGCCGGAGCTTCACGCAGCAGCGGCGCGGTTGGGGTGACAATTGTATCAGGTGACGGACCATTCGGCACCACTAAGGTAATTCTAGTCTTTTCGTTGTTCACAACCGCTCTGTGCCACACACTCTTGTGCTTCCCGTTGCTCAATATCTAGTAAATTAAGTTCATGCATCCTTAGTTTTTTCATATATTAGGGTAATTTTCAGTCAATCTTAATCAAACAGCCCAGAAAAATATCAACCCTGCTCAGTAAAACTTGAATAGCATACCTCGAGCTGATCGGCAGCGTTGACGAAAATGGAGTTGGGAAGGGCATTAACGTGGAACCACTGGCCTTTGTGTTGTATCTCAAGGCCTCCAACTCCATTTTGCAGAAGAAAGGTCAAAAGGCCATGATCTGTGTGAGGTGGTATGCCTATTGCCAATTCAGGTTGAGGACAGGGTGGATAGTAATTTGCAGCGAAGATTTGGGTGCCATGATCCAAGTCCATGGCTTTCTGGATGTTGTCTTTTTCCATGCCCAAGCTTTTTGATACTCCTTGGAGTAATTTGCTAGCCAAATCTCTGGTTCTTTGTGAATACTCCGATATAAGATCCCTAGAATATAATCATGGTCAAAGAGAAAGCGATTGGAACCTTTCATAAGAAAAGAAAGGAAAATGTAAGGCTTAGATCACTTGGTATATACTCCTATTGTTTTTAACGAAGCATGGGGAAACAAAAATTTATACCATATTACATTGTGTTGCAAGTGATTTACATTCAGTTGAATTGAACAAAACTAATTTGGGGAACCATCTGTGCCCCAAGTGATTGGAACCTTTCGTAAAATAGATTCACACACATTATTAATTTATTACTAAAGATAAAAGCTCATGTAAAATTTCTTTTTAATTCTTTGTGAATGTCTTAAGAGAATTAGGGGCAAGAACAGTGGTTGCAGGTAACAACCGTCTCTGAAGGTTAAGGACTAAGATTCAGTAAAAGAAAAAAAAAAAGAAAATGTAAAATTTAGATCATTTGGTATACATTATTCTCAACGTTGTGTGTGAAATTCACTAAAATTTATACTGTATTTACATTGCGTCGCAAATGATTTACATTCAGTTGAATTGAACAAAACTATTTCGGGAACCGTCCGTGCCCCAAGTTTATCTGAAGAATATGGTTCAATGGAATAAACAAAGCATTCATGTTTTTATACTATTCAAAAACCTGATTTATAACTGATCATCTAGAAGATTGGTATTGCTTTAGTGTTTAAATATTGGCTTATGATCTAATTATTGCATTTTAAGAAATTTACAATGCTTGTTGCCTTCAAAGTATATTTGGAAGTCAAATACGTGGCCTTGTAATAACAAACTTCCTTCCTATCCTACCAAATTTTTTTACCTTTGTGGCAGAACAAGAAAAGAATTGCAAAATATTGGTGACAATATTGGAAAGGGAGAAAATATTATCGCTACCTCAACTCTTGGGGTTTATCAGGACAGTAAAACTCTGGATGCACAAAGAACCTTAGATAATCTCTCCAGAAGAGGACTGTTTGGTTGGATTTATCGTGGATTGTGCTGCCAGACCTGACCGTGACAGGATACAGGCGATTTGTGGTTTCAAACTTAAGCTTCGCCTCCTCCGGCATATCGAAAAACTCATTACACACGTTAAACAATGCGTACGTTGATTAGGTTTTCCGGTATGCCATGGTTTACCGCCTGCATGCATACATTCGCTATCATCCGATCACATGCATATACTACTGGAGAAGTGATACACTAAGTGATTAATCAGTACCAAGTGAAAAACACGGTGTCTGTATACTTAAATTTTTTCAGATAATATTTCCCTTGTATTATAAACACATTTTCCAACCCACCTTTTTATATTCTCAACTACATTTTATCTCATATACATCATATCACAAAAAAAAATGATACAATAATTATTCTAAATAATATTTCAAATAATACTCTATCCAAACAATTAGTTGCATTAGTCAATACAGATCCTTGTTGGGGTTTTTACATATATTTTGCTCTTAGAAAAGTTTAAGGTGAAGAAGAATACCGAGTGTGGTTAAATAGGTAAACATTATTTTACTTGCTTCATAAATACATTTTCTAACCATCTTTGTATAATTTTATGATATTTTTATCTCACATACATCACATCACAAAAAAACTTAAGTAATTATTCTAATTCAAAGGGTGTACAGTAACGCACTCCTTTGATCTAGACGTGGAATCCTCTCTTTCTAGTCCTCCGTTCACCAAATTGCATCCTGGTGAGGAGGATCGACAAGAACATTGAGGATTGAACCCGCTCTCATTCTAAAGCGAAGAATAAAACAAAAGAAACTCTTATACTTAACTAGTTTGCATTGGTTAGATTGTATAGGTTCAATTCTCGAGTAGAATAGCATGTTTGCTAACTCTACCAGTTCATCAAGAAAGGACAAAAGAAAAGTGTACCATGAAGAAGCCCCATTCCTCACAGGCTTTTCCAAGGTCGTCGATGACTTTGGCACGTTCATCAGGATTGGATGAGCTGAGCAAGGAAAAATCAATGACAGGGAAGTGCAACTTCAGGGCCTGCTACAATGGATTTTTGGCTATCTTTGAAGTGTGCATAATCAGAAGGGAGGGATTTGAGGTCTTGTGATTGGACAAGTGCTTTAACGCTTGTCATTTGGATGAATTTGCAAGTAAATACTATATTGCTCAAAGTTAAACTCTAAAGCTGAGAAGCCCTAAACTAAGCAAACTAAGCAGTGGAATGAATGGTGCTGGTAAAAAACATGGGCTGTGTCTCAATTTATATAGAGAGGCAAACAAACAAAACTCAGGTCTCAAAATTGGACAAAAATATTCAAAAGGGTTTGAAGCAAAATCGTTTAAACAATTTGTTTCTCCCCACTGCCAACCAATCTTAGCATCAAGGACGAGACTGCTTTCATTTCTTTCTTGATTAATTAGTTTATTTATGCTAATAGGGAACACTAGAATTGACTTTTCCTTCCTAAAGCAGATCAGAGAGTATCAGATGGCTATCTTTTTTTGTTGACTAAAATCACAACAATCTTTTTCGAGATTAATATTTAGTAAAAGATTTTGTGTCGTTAGTTGCCACATTTGGAATTTTAGATACGAAAGTGCATTATAATACTAACTTCACTTTCACGTGGCTTTACTAAATAGTCCCACCAATTATTTTTCTTTTTCGATAGGTTGTAGGCTGGCATGAGAATATAGTACAACAAACATCTGTGCTAATAATCAAGTGAGAATTGTATGTGCTATTTTATTGATAGAAGTGGAAGCCATGTAAGGAACGTTTTCTTTTAATCTTTTCTACACTGTCAGCGGTGAATAAATGATAATTATGTAAAATTTGAAATTCAAATTCAACTTTTACACACATATTATAAATTCAATGATGATAATATATGCACTATCAGTGTATATAAGGTATACTCTTAAAAAGAAATGGGACAGATCAAAACATTTTTTAAGGTACACATGACTCCTGATAACGAATAATTTTAGGATATTTTGGATATAACGCCAAATGACAAGATGTTCAGGAGCATTCATTTCTTCACTACTGAATCATTACCATTTGTCACATTGTAGCGTACATCTGCTCATATATCAAATCTACGTGCTTATATTTCAAGTGGCCTAGCTATTTGGATCAGGGCTTCATACTGTTACCAATAGTGATAGCATCGTACAAAATAGATACAAACTCAATAAATATATAATTTCGTCTGGATTAATTATTTTTAGAGGTATTTTTAAAATATTTTACTTTAACAATATATATGAAAAAAAATTTATTGTAAATATTTTTTATGATATTTTTGAAAGTGTTTTGGAATATATATTTAAATATTTTTAAAATTAAAATTTTTGTGATACCTTTTAAAAATTACCATCACCGCCCATCACCTTTTCCCTTCTTCTCCTCCCTCCTCCCTCCTCTTCCTCCTCCCTTCTCTTTCTTCCCTCCTCCGCTCCTCCGTCTCTTTCCTCTCCTTCCTCCTTCCCTTCCCCCCCTTTCTTGAAAGGAGAGCGGTGAGCTGTGGAAGATAAGGGAGGAGGGGACAAGGAAGAGGGAGGAAAAGGAAAGAGGAGGAAAAAGGAGGAGGTAGAGGAAGGGAGAGGAAAAAGGAGAAAGAGAGGATGATGGCGGTGGGGGGTAGGGATGGTGATGGTAGGTGGTGATAATAGATGGAAGAAAAAAATAGAGTAGATTTTATTTTTTATTTCTTTATATATTTGAAATTATTTTTGATATACTATATGGGTGTGGTGTTTTTGGAATTATTCTTATTTGTATATTATTATAATATTATATATAATAAAATTTGTTTTTAAAAAAATGAGAAATCCAAACAGAGCCAACACTAAAATAACAAGTGTAGACACTAACACAACAAGATAAAATATAACAATGTTTTTTATACACTGAAATTTGCACTGTGCATTCAATCTCCTCCATCCAATTTCACAACTCCTCATCTACCACCGTCAGCTATTCTCTGAAGTCACTACTGTGACTACAGAGGATGTGGATCCCAAATTCCCAATTAATTGAACCTCATCGTGCGTGACATAACAACACCTTTTTTTTTTTTAGAATTAGTAACACAATAAACAGTCAATTCAAGTTTATCCAGCTAGCTTAGGTTAAAAAGATTGATACGAATATTCTGTCTCACTCTCTGCTCCACTATTTATCCCACTTTTGATGATTATATCATCATTTCTTCTTTATAAATGTCATATTTTAATTCTATTTTTTTTTCTTTTAAGTTCCAACAACTATTAATAGGATAATACATGACATTCAACAAACTAGAAAGTCAAAATTCACAGGAAAATAAAATTTTTTGTGAATTTTCTACTATAGTTTTTATTTTTCTATTATATATTATCTTTTTAAACTGTTGTATTTTATTTTATTTTTACTTTGTTAAGAGTTATTTGAATTTAAGTAAACAAAAAAGAATAAAAAATATAGTGTTCATGAATAAAAAAAAATATAGTGGTGAAACAAGGAATGAGACAGAAGATCTATTGCGAAAAAATACTGTAGTGTTAAGTCAGCAACGATGTACGATGGGGTAATTTGGAACTTATGATAGGAATGATTATCAAATCAACCGTCCCTGGACGATATAACACTGTCTGTATAAATTATAACTCCTTGTACATTATTATAATGAAGGTGTGATACTCTATCCATATGAATCTCATATATAATAATTACTTATGTATTGTGAAGTTTTATAAGTAATTCATGTAGAGTTATAAACTCTTTTAAAAAAGTTACACCCCAAGTCCGGTAATTTGACTGACGGCTGTTGCAGCCTGCAAAGTCGTGACTTCCTAGATGAACCAGAATTTCCTCTGCAGCAAAAAGGGGCCGTTTGTGCCTTAAGAAAATTAACGGCATTCTATATATAATATAATAATCACCATTGTTGAAGAAGTGTCACTGGTCCAAGTCCGCGTGAATTATGAGAGACATGCCAGAGAACTAGTTACCACATGTGTTTTTTTTTTTTTTGGTTATAAATCACAAGTATATGCATATATTTATGATTTGCAACTAATTCTATTCAAATAGAATCAAGTTCCTTACCATGAAAAAACTTTCTCAATATTATTCCTTTCATTTTTATGGATTTCAAACCCAAAACCTCGTGGTAAAAGATAGAAACCCATTTCACCGGCGCCAACATCCTTTGGTGTTAGCCCATGGTTTTGACTTTTACAGTCGGCTGATTCAATTGGTGTTAGCATAAGGTTTTAACTTTTAGACTTAGTTGGTAGCTGATGCTACCGGATAGATTTATTTGAACTTGGAAATCTTACATGAATAATTTGGAAATGATAAGTCAATCCTTAAGACGAATTGTTAGAAATTTATGACTATAGAGCAATATTTCGTTTGATTAAATATTTTGATATCGCCAATTTATAAACTATCCACATAAATAGATTTAAGAACATACAAAAGCAAAAAAAATTGTATCGGATTGTAAATTTAGCACTCACCGCCAATTTTTTTTTATTTTTATTTTTTGTCTATATTCACCATCTACATCTACTCTTACTCCTATTCTAATCTATACTAAAGGAGTGACCCAACAGGATCACAAAAAATCGATGAAAACTGAACCACCATCAAATCATATGAGTATAAGAGGCACCCATAAGAGAATTTAAGAGAAACCACGTTAAGTTGCAACTTTTGTTGATGGGAAACAAGGTTTGAATCCTTGAACTCCCACCTCACAAAGACATCTGATAGCCAACAACTTACCACCGCCAATTCCTCTGATCAATTTTAGTTCAATTGATTTCCATCATGTCTTTAGAGATGGTAATGTCCCTGCTGACACTTCAGCAAAATCAGGAATTCAAACTACCAATTATTTTGATGGAGAAAGCTGCAGACTTTGTAATGCCAGCCAATTTTGGCTGATATATCAGCTTATTAATAAAATGTTTTATTAGTTTAAACCCAAAAAAAAAAAAATCTTAGCCACTAGAAAAAGGGCACTAAGTTGTGAGTCTAATCTAATTATATATTTCTACCTGTATTATCAAGTCTTACCAAATTGTCAATCTATTCTAAATATACTATATTAGTAGAATTTTTCCTACCAAGTGTGGGTGCTAGTTATAATTTGAACAGTACAGCATAATATTTGAGTAACCTAAAACTTGAGACTGGCAAGATAGATTCATGTTAGAGGTCATACATCAAGATACTACTGTTCTCAAAAGATCATTCATATGCAAAAACAAAGTTCATACCTTTGGTATTTCAATCCCATTAACAAACCGTCCGGAAACTATGAAGTGTAAAACAGTTAAAAGATGAAAGATGTGAATATTCATGCAATACCTCTCTATCTTGTTCAACAAAAAATTTAAATTTCAAATTCAAATTTTACATAATTATCATTCATCCAATACTGACAGTGTGTGTAAGGAAGATGAATCCCAAAATAAATTCATAGAATACCATTTCAGCTTCCAATTTGGAAAAGCAAGAATTTGAGAAGAAATCACCAGAAACTGATGATAAATTAGCCCTTTAATCCCCTCATCATCCATCCTTCTCGCCTCTCAAAACCAAACGACAAGGCTGGATTTTCTTCTCAAGTTCAGCAGACGGTTGGCACTGCACCACATCATCCACTGTGGTTTCACTGCTTATTCAGACAAATTACTCTTATCTATCACCTCCACATTAGTTGCTACATATGACTGCTCTCTTTTTAAATCTTGGAAAGAATGTGTAACGAGTAAAAACTCCTAATAGCAGTTCCCTGTAATATAGAGTAGACACTAAGCCATGGTACCGAAACTACTAGTAGCCCCTTCCACTCTATATATTCTGAAAAAGCACATTTAAGTTGGCCATGCAGAAAATAGACCATTCACATACAGGAGGCCAAACAAAGTAATCTGCACCAAGTTGGACATAAATCTTCTAGAAATCTACCTTCAATGAGTATTAGAATGCCTTCCCATTAGTGTGATGAAGCGTCTGAGAGAAGTCAATCCATCCATAGACAAGATACAATCCCATCAGAGGGAAAGAATGACTGTTAATTATCAAAGAGGTTATGGCGAACAGATAAGGTTTCCATAACTAGATATATCAGAAAGGACGCATACAACCAAAAAAATCAAGTTGTCATAGAGTCATAATAACAAGTATAAGAAGCAGAGGCACCTAGTCAAGAATTCATGAAGTATCTCCTCGTAAAACTGAGCAGCTGTCACACAACTAGGAACACTAACTAGAGTATTGCCTACCGGAAATTGGAGAACAACTGCAGTATTGGGAGAGCGAGTTCTATCTTCCTTTGGTCATTCTAGTATCTTCATTCCAAGCCACCAGTAGAAGTGACGCGCGTTGCATGGGAATGCTCATGTGCTATGAATACCTTTATCCAATTGCTCAACCCATTTCATTCTTTTTACCTTAAAGTGAGCTATCAAAGCTGCAACAGGGACAACGAGTCCCATGTAGCATAGCGACTTAGATTACACCATGACAGATAGGTTAAAAAGGGTAAAAACCCAAATGACCTTGAATTTAGATTGTTCTCCAGGAGTAAAGGTCATCCAGGACGCATAAGAGCTAAGAATAGTTAGCAGGCCACCTCATCCAGAAATTCAAGGGATTACTAACGCAATTTTGATTTCTTTTGTGAAAATGACTTTCTTGTTGAATAAGGAAAAATTATCTCATATAAATTGTGGAGGAAGCCTTTATCATAAATGTTATTTTGAACAACCTCCACCTCTTCTAGACGAGATCTCCTGAATATGGCCTTCAATTTGCTCTGCGGAAGCTTCTTATCAAGGCTCAGTTCAACTAAACTTTCTTTAAGGGCTGCCTCACTTGCCTTTGCCTCAAGCAGCTTCCTCTGCCAGCTTAAATACTCTTTCCACTTAAATGTCTGCAATTCATATTGACCAGCAAAAGAATACAAGTTTTACAATCTATGCAGCAGCAATATCACATCAGGAGCTACCAAGACAGATAATATTGTACCCGTCTCTAACAGAAAAGCTAAAACTTTGAGGTTGTTTAGCAGCAACAAACTGTATTCCCTGTTTGGACGTCTCATTTCTATGGTTAAAACATTTAATTTTATTTCTCTTGCATGAAAACTGTTTTAACTAATTAATATCGTTCAGGGGCTACACTTAGCAATGCCTAAATTAACTTGTATAACAATGTCAAACTGTGGGCCAAATGAACAAAACAAAATTGTTAGTATATAACCCCAATGAAAAGAAGCCAGACCTCATTTGTTGTGGTGTTTGTGATGCATAATTTAGCATGGTATCCAAAGAAACCAGATAGTAGTAGAGAAACAATGGCTAGAAACGCCATGATAAGTATTTGTGTATTGTAGGAGCTGAGCAACCACTGCATGAAGACAATAAAGAAACACCATCTTAGAGCATTTTAGTGAGAAGAAATGCTTGCTTAAACACAAATCATATACCAGAAAAGGTAGTAAAAGAAGATGAAATACATTAAAGACCGTGAGAACAACAACCAAGCAAAAATCACAAGACTGATTTCAGAAACACAGTATTTTCTTAACTAGTGCCACAGAAAGGAAAGCAAGACCACACCTAATAGCAAAACCTGAAATGCAACTAAACAGCAGGGATAACACAATTATATTTTCACTCAATCACCAGCCAATCAGAATCAGCTCAAACTTTAAAACTTATAAGAACAAAGTTTGCAGAACCAGTTTTAAAGCAAATGCAAAGGTGAACCACTCTAAAAAAGCATAAAGCCACACATGAATTTGTTGTTTTATCTTTTTTAGTTGAACCAAGATGAGATAAGAAACCACCCACTGTGTGTGTGTGCGCGCATGCATGCGCAAAAAGATACCCCTTTCTAATAGAAGCAAGTAAATTTAAGAATATCTAGAGCCAAGAACACATGGCTTTTGCAGCAAGGAATTAAGATTGCTAGTAAATCAGATTTAAAAGAAAACAATTAACAGGAAGTTTCTCATTTACTAGTTGTAACCACCCTCCTTGGTAAAAGTCCAAACACTACTAGAAGTCCTATTTCCTATATCAATACATTCAGTTATTGAGTTCATAACCATATCATCCAGCCAAAAATCCAGAATAGTGAAAGGCATTTCTCGTCTTACACACACTAGCAGGAGATAAACAATTTTATTCATTATTCTGCATCTCTTTCACACAATAGCTTTAAACAAAGATCAATTTCAGACCTCTATCACTAAGTTTCCAAAGATGAGCATGAATTATCTGGCTATGAAAGAGGAAAGCCAAATTGAGAGGTTCTGTATTTGGCCTTACCTTAAAGTTCGTAGACTAAATTATGTATCCAAATTCGATGAAATTGAAATACAAACCAACTCTTGCTTGATCCAACTTAAAACATCCAGAACTATAAATAATTGATATTTTCACAAACTTATAACACATCAAGCATCCTTTGAGTCAAATGTAATCCACCAAAATATCTTTCTCAAAGAAAAGCTTCTGCTCATTCATTTTTTGAAGCTACAACTTCTCCATAAAAGTTCTAACTTTGAGAGCCTTTTACCTTTTTGTACCCCACTTATTATCTCAAAAAAAGCATTTAAATTGTAGTTCTTAAATGAAAATCATGAATCCCACATGCTCAATCCACCAGAACTAAATGGGGCTAGTTCAGAGGTCAAGTCAATTACAGATGGACTCATCATTCCTGAAAATCTATCGTTCTGCTCTCATAAAAAAACCATCTTCATTGCCTTTTCGCTTAGCTTTCTCAGAATCTAGACAAACAGAGGAAGAATACTACACCAACAACCACAATTTCAGAACAGAATTGTTGCAAGCATTCTTGTTACAGCATTGCATAACCTATCCCCATGTCTCCAACTACTTCTTCATTCCATTGGTAAAGTTACAAGAACAGAATCTGTTATTTTGAAACCAAAATGGTCAACTAAGATCAACACCACCAGATTATTTCATTCTTTTAGACCATTAACAGGTACATGGCAACCATATGCACAACTCAAATGTTGCCATCAACTTATATTATTTAACAAAATGATCAGAAATAGGATTCGTTTCAGCTTTTTCTGGTAACATTAGATACATGCTACATGTTCATTAAGTTATCGTCAAGAAAACCATTTGCTAGACTTATGTGATGTCTCACTGCGTAAGCATGAAAAATTAAATGAACAGGGCCAAACCTATAAATCCAGCAAAACTGGCAAGTATTGAGATTTAGATTAATCAGAGAGGAGAAAAATTAGTAAAGTAATCTGTATAAGGAGCTTACCTGTACCACATGTGGAGCCAAGCTTCTGAATGAATTTGCAATCCCATAATACACTACAGCAAGAAAAGACAGATTACATTTGTTGTACTTTGATATGCAAATCAACACAATGAGAAACAGAATGGAAACACATCCAGTTAACCTGTCAATATATGTATCACTTGTAGTTCTTTCAGCCGACCAGCAAGAAGAAACAAAATTGCAATCACTCCATAAACACAAAGAAGAAAGTGCCTGCAAAAGCTCTGAATGAACATTGAATGAACATTACAAAAGAATTTACTGAAGAAAAGCATTACCTACAATCCATTGAAAACCATATGGGAACCCCTATCTTGTATGCATTACCATATAGTCCAACTTTCATATCTTCCCAGAATTCATTTTACAAATAATTAAATATTCCTAATCGACACAGGGAACAAACCCAAATTAGATTTTTTTGACAACAAACCGGTCCGGAGAAGAATGAGGAAAGCTACTGACTGTGTGATAGGTTCTTTATGAGAATATTTTTACTCACCAAAGAAGAAAAGCCATGAAATATCTGGTGTTCTTCTCGCCAATGCAATTGTTCTGCAGTAGTAGGAAATATAGCATAAAACTTCGACAATAAATGTAATTGAGTAATTATGAGGAAAGCCCACAGTTCATTTATTACAAGGAAAAGAAAGAAGTTATGATTAACAAACCATCCATCCACAATGATGGTCAAATCGAGCAACACAACGATTGCACACACTGCAATGCTTGGACCTTGCAGGTCTGAAAAAGGAAGAATTTATCCAATCAGTTTGATAATAAAAAAAGACTCAAAGCTCCAACAACCAAACGAAGATATAACCTTGGAATCTTGCAAGTTGAACAATCTTTCTCAAAAAATATAATGTTGTCATAGGGATAGGCAGCAAGATACTGAGATACATTCTCAATATTCACAGTTCCTGGATCAGAAAAGCTTGTCACAAGAAAAAGTAGGATACCCACGGCTACAGCCAAAATGCTTGTGTATCTGCAATAACATGTATATTACAAGTTATGCACCTAGTTTATGTCATAAATTAAGGACAACAATGAGGTTTACTACCTACCTGTGGACTTCACCAAGGTAATATCCTGGAATATAGCTGAAAGATGACTTCACAAGGATGTAAGACGTACCTCCGATTATTCCAAGATATATTATCTGCACAACAGAAAAGATGCTAACTATATTTCTTTGATGTAAAGATGAGACCGTTTTCACAATTAAACTAAGTTATTATCGTAGAATACTGTAAAGAATACATCTTTATAGCTTCACCATCACATTTTTTACGTAACATGGACTATCAACTGACCTTTATACCAGTCAATATCATCACTTTAGTTTTCATTTAGTACCCAAAAAAAAAACCCAAAATTCTTCTACAAAATCCAAAAATAATATAAATACACAATCAAATACCAAGAATGTAATAAATAAATAAATAACCATAACCAAGAATGTAAACCACTGCAAACTGCAAAGCATGGTAGTCCCCAGAGCTACAATCACTAGTGCAGTATCTACCTACCTCAGATTTTACTAGGGTATTGACTGAACTATCATCTTAATCTACTTCCAATTGCATTCAAGAAAAAGAAAAACAAAAAGGGTTCTTCAAGTCTGGAGAAACAGGTCAAAAAAACCTGTAAAATTGGGTTAGGGCGATCACAACAATAGTATTCCAGTGATGCCAGCGCTCCAGTTCCTTTAGGCCCAAACACAAGCACGACAAACCGCCTGTGTAACATTGAACTGTTAATTAAAGCATCACAGTCTATTGAAACCCACAAAGATAGAATTTGGTAAAAACAACGCCCCCCAAGAAAAGAAAAGAAAAGAAAAATGGGTACCTGAAATAATCATAAGCTCCAAAGGTAAGAAAAATATGGATACGTTGAATGAAGGTGCCCTGAAAAATTGGCCAATTGCCGCAGAGGAAGGATACAATCACCAGCAGTGTGACCAGACCGTGGCACACCAGAAGCCACTGTACTTCCATCAGGAATGGCTCAATGATTAAAGCCAGAGGGAAATGAGAATACTGGTTAAGAACCCATTTAATGGCGTATGCAGCAATAAAAAGTTCTTCGTTGTGGAAAAATATCTAGCGGAAGTTGCAAATATTCTTATTTTGTTTGTCTTACTTGCACTGGAATAATGGGTTTGAGGTCACAAGGTTTGATTGGAAAAAGTAAATCCATTTGAATTTTGACCCCTTTTGGGCCTGCGAGGTGATTTTGGTCCAAAAAAAAAAAAACTTTTGGATGTTAAAAGCAATTTTGAAGTATTTGATTAATATCATTTCATAAAATTAAGTGTAAAATTTTTTGTGTTAAAAGTACTTTTATCAAAAGGTTAAATTTGATACTTTTAGAATAGTTTTGTATTTTAAAAAATAAAATATTATATTTAATTATTTTATCTTATATTATAAACTAAATATAGAGATAAATACATTTAAAAAATTTAAAATTGCACTTTATCCAATATAATAGGTACTATTAAATTATGTATTCAAACAACATATTTAGAGGTGGCAAAATGGGCGGATGGGCGGGATTTGCTTGGGTTTGAGATGGAACCGAGTCATATGGGTTTGGGCCCAACCTTACCCATATGTGTTTTGGGACTAACTTGGGCGGGATCATTTTGGGATGGGTTTAGATTGATCCCGCCCAATACCCAAATCCATTTTCTACATATTTTTTTTCCTTTAATTCATTTTTTATTTTTATATAATTTTAATATTTTTGATTTATTAAATTTCTTTTAGTTTTATTAAATAAACATGCAAGTGCTTTATACTCAAGATTCCCACCAAAAATTGGATTAACAAATAAAGGAAAAGATAGATATACAGCCATATTCCAACATATATCAAGATGGCCAAGGTCCTTAGGATGTTGAATATTTATCCTTATCATTGTCCAAGGATGACAGGTCTAAACTAACTGAAATGCTGGAAATTCTTGTGGATAATGACTAGGAAGACTACTAGATTATATTCGCTGGTATGACTATAAAAATTGTTAAAGATAATTTTTGAATCTAAGATTCCGTTTGGATTGACTTTTTTTTCAAAAAATAAGTTTTTCAAATACAATGTTACAGTAATATACAATAACTCAAGAAACATCCCATCCATATTAATATATCAAATATTTCAAAAAAAATTTTATAGTAAAAATTTTTCATATACACTGCTACAATAAAATATTTCAAAAACACCTACCAAAAACAGCTAATCCAAACGGAGCCCTTGCCATTTGAGCCCAATGGGTACCCAAGTATTTCCCATCCTTTCCCATTCATTAATGGGTATAGTTGGGATGTGTCCCAACTTAAACCCAATACCAAATTATAATACCCATCCCGCCCAAAGTTCCTTTGGGCATGGGTAGCCCATTGGGACTTGGGACAAATTGCCAGCTCTAAACATATTTAAAAGTATTTGAACACTTAATAAGTGATTCTATTAGATAAAGTACTTTTCAACAACAATCCAAAACAGGTCCAGAGATGAACAATAAAAAAATTAGACAGCAAAGATGAATGGCAAAAAATTAGCATATCTTGTTTTTTGGGTTTCACCTTGGCCTTTTTCTTTCCCTTTTGCATACTAAGTTACTATGGGTCTGTGTCAATAATTATCTGCAACAGTGAATTTGAATCTGATAAGTGAAGTATAATAACAGTGTCAAGTGCTTGGCACCAATTACAATAATAGTATTAGTATTTGTGATTTAGGTCTGATTTGGCATTACGGTGACTTATAAAAAAACACTTATGATTTAGGCTGATTTGGCGTTACGTTACCAAACCCCCACCCCCAGCACTCAAAAGGGTTTTTTTTTTTTTTTGTAAACACACTACAATTTCAGACGGGATGTTAGTAGTTTATAATATTAACTTCTACCCTTTAGTTAATCAAAACAAGAACACTTGTGGAGACTTATGTACAAAATATATATTCCCTCCCTTTTTTTATAACTGACGTTTAAGGTTTTGCACACCAATTAAGAAAAGTTTTTCATTGTTTAAATCTATACACTACTTTCCTTTTGTACCCTCATTAATTATCCAATTCACCCATGTTTTCTCTCACTAGAGTACTAAATGGTGCTGTTTTACTAGGCCAAAAGCAATGCAAACTAACTAGGAGTAGTAATTAAGAACCCTGTATTGGAAAAGAGAGATAAAAGGGTAAAATTGTGAAAAAATAATTAATGCTGCGTGGGGATAGTAAAACGACAAATAAAAGTACTTAAGAGCAAATTTCTTAAACGTCAGTTATACAAAAAGGGAGGGAGTAGTTTATTACATAAACCTAACAGTATAGTTTGCACACAAGTTAATACAAATGGTTTACTGATTAATCATCTCACAAATGACAAAAACCATCAAAGAGGCTTCTTTATCCACTTCTAAACATAAATAAATAAATTAGTAAGTACACTATGCCTAATTTCATAGGAGATCTCTCTCTCTCTCTCTCTCTCGTGCAAGTTTCAAAATTTTCTCTCTTTTGAAAACTGTGCCTTGTCTCCTTGCTTCAGGAGTTTGAAGCTCCTACGTGAAAATCAAACAAACTTCCAAAGCAATAAACAACTCTAAAACCCAAACATATCCAAATTAAATACATTGAAGTACGATAGTCCTAACTCAATAAATAGCGCTCTTAAAGGCAAAGACAAAGATTCTACCAACTCCAGTCCTGATTGGCGGAAAGAGGGTGTAATAAACCAGCTAAGTATTCCTCCATTTTTGCTCCACTTTATCTTGACTTCAGCCTGGACAAGTATTTCGAAGCATATCACCTAACAGATCTAGTCTTGAATTTGTAGTACTCATTTTAGCTAAATTTTTCTAACTTTTTCAGATAAAAAAAAAAATAAGTAGTATGAATATCTAAGAAAGTGAGAAAGAAGTTAGCATCAGTTTTTCAGGAAACTAAAGAGGTCAAAATATCTCAGGGAGGAGGAAAGGAAGATAGGCATGTCAAATTACTGGTAATGGTGAATATTTCTTAGCCATTAAGGGAAGGTGAAATGGATAAGTTTTAAGTATGAGAGATGTCTTGACTTCTGTTATAAATGTGGAAGAATAAGACATAGTGAAAGAACTACAAGGAAATAGTGCTAGTGAAAAAAAAAGTCAACTGGAAAACCAATTCGGTCCATGGTTAGAGCAGGCAGTGGTAAAGAATCACTCCAAAAGAATTGAGAGAACAAGGTATCTCACATGTTTCCCCAAACAAACAAAGATGAGGATTCAAAGATGGGGAATTGATTCAAAAATCAAGCGGAAAGGAGCTGACAAAGGTAGGACAAACTAGCAAAAACGAGATAGAATCAGAGCTCCAAAAAGATGTTCCTCAAGCATACATGAAGAAATGTCAAGATGGACAAAGGAAAAACAAATGACGAAGAGGCCAATATGTACAGACTAGACCAAAGAGGAAAAGATGAACAAAGAACAAATGCTATGGGAAAGCAATGTTTAGAGGAGTTCAAGAATGCACAAAAAGGAATTTGAAACAAAAAAGCAAGGTAATAGAGGGTGAGGAAATGCAAGTGGATGGAAAGTTGGAGGCCCAAGGGGCGAAGAGTAATCAAAAACCCACAAGAAGGACCAGAAAGCAATTGAAATCACCAACCATCATTAAACAACCATTGAGAGAAATACAGAACAGTGTGAATACTTGGAAAACTTAGGCAAAGGGAAGTTCCAGTTAGTGGATGAAGATATGGTTGATGCAAAGGTGGTAGACATGATAGATAAAAAGGTCAGAGTGGAGACAGTTCAAGAAAACTATACAATTGTAGGAGAGGGGATGGAGACAAGCATAGGCTGGTCTCCAAAGAACAAATGAGGTTATTTGTGAGGAATTGTCAAGGTGTAGGGAGCCCCTTGACAATTCCTCAGTTGAAGGAGGCTTGCAACCTCCTCTCCCCAAATCTGATTTTTTCTGTGAGACTGAAAATAGACAACCTTTTTATGAAAAAAAGTAAAAAGATAGCCTATACTAGATGGATGATTGCAGTGGACTTTAATGACATCACTTCAAATGAGGAAGAATGGGGTGGAAGAAGAAGGGAAGAAGGAAGTTTTAGAGAGTTTAATGGTTTCATAGAAAGGAATGAGCTCATTGATCTAGGCTTTGATGGTAATCCCTGGACCTGGAGTAATCATTGGTCTACTGAAGGAGAGATCAAACAAAGGTTGGATAGAGCTTTTGGAAACAGTGCCCGGAGCCAAATGTTTGATAGAGCTAGAGTGAAGCATATAGAGAATCTTGGCTTAGATCATAGTACGATTTTTCTGGACTCCACTCCCCAACCTAAAAAGAGGAAAAAAAGAATTCTGTTTGACAAAAGATGGTTAAAAAAGGAAGGCATTAAGCAGGTAATCAAAAGTGCTTGGAAAGAAGATCAGGAGGGGTCAAACATGTACAGAGTAACAAGAAAAGTAGCAAATTGCAAAGTGGCTCTTCTAAAGTGGCAAAATAATTTCCAAGAAAATGCTAGGCAAAGGATAGAAAGAATCAAAAAATAGCTGGAGGACATCAAAAAGTTTGATTGCCAGGACAAAAAAGATAGGATATAGGAACTGAAAATTCAATTAAAAGAAGCTTACATGAGGAACAACTTTTCTATTTCCAGAAATCAAGGATCCAATGGTTGAAGAAGGGTGATAAGAACACAAACTTCTTCCATTCCAATGTAAAGGATAGAAAAAGGAGAAATAAACTGCAGAGAATCCAAAGGGAGGACAAATCATGGGCTAACACAAATAAGGAAATAGGTGAGAATGTGGGAAACTACTTCAAAACTCTGTTCAGCAGTAAGGGAGTGGGTCACTTGGATGTGATTCTTGAAAGAATACCACATACCATCACAAACCAGATAAACACTAACCTCACCAAACATATAGATGAGAAAGAAATCAAAGAAGCATTGATGGAATGACAAATCACCTGGCCTTGATGGGATGACACCAATGTTTTTTCAAAATTTTTGGCACATTGTTAAAACTAAAATCATCAAAGCCATTATAAGCTTCTTTCACTCTGGTATCATGCTGAGAGTTGTCAATCACACCATTATCACCTTGATCCCTACGATAGAAAGCCCCATAAGGGTCAAACAGTTTCAGCCAATAAGCCTTTGCAATGTTTTCTACAAGATTATTTCTAAAATACTTGCAAACAGACTCAAAATGTCTTAGATAATTGCATTCACAAAAATCAGGCAGCCTTTGCACCTGAAAAACAAATTTTGGATAATGTTATTTTGTCTCATAAGTACATGCACTATCTCAAAAACAAAAGGCAAGGATATCGAGGTTTCATGGTTTTGAAACTAGATATGTCAAAGGCTTATGACAGGGTGGAATGGAGTTTCTTGGAAGCAATCATGGCAAAGATGGGTTTTTGTGATAAATGGATTAACTGGATTACGGCTTGCATCTCAACAACTTCTTAAGGTACGTTTGATAAAATTGAAATTTGAAAATTGTAATCTGAAATTTGAGTTCATTAAGATATTGATTGTTAAGTACTAAATCTGATATATTTAAATGTATATCACATTAACTGATAAGTGAATAACTCATCACTTATTTTATAGAGCAAGTTTTGGCTAAAAAATTCAGTACTACATAATTAATTCAGATGTTCAATATTTGGTTAGTAAACGAGTTTAAACATGTTAAGATCTGAATTCATTAAATTTAAGTACTCAATTGTGATATCAAATAAGGCCTTACTCTTTTAACATAAATGGAGAACCAAAAGGATACGTCATTCCCACTAGGGGTTTCAGGCAAGATGAACCATTATCACCTTACTTATTCCTCCTAGTCTTTGAAGGCTACTCAAATCTATTGGCTCAAGCAAAGAAGAACAAACAACTGATTGGAATGAAATTAAGCAGGAATGGACCCTCAATCATCATCTTTTCTTTGCTAATCACTCACTGATTTTTTTTTTGCAAGTTAGAGACCAACCAAGCAAAAGAAGTAATGAGAATTTTGAAGATGTATGAACAAGGCTCAGGTCATATGATCAATTTGGACAAATCATTAGTGATCTTCAGCAAGAACATGGATAAGGAAAAGCAAAGAGAAATCTGCAGAGGATTGGGCAACATACAAGTGGTGAAGCACGGGAAGTAATTAGGATTGCCCGTAGTAATTACAAGAACTAAGGAACAGGTGTCTGGGTTCATCAAAGAGAACTACTAGAGAACTGTGAACAGTTGGAGGAATAAAAATGCTAAGTGAAGTAGGAAAAGAGATCCTCTTAAAAGCTATCACTATGGCAATGCCAATGTACGCAATGTCAAATTTCAAGTTTCCAGTAAAATTGTGCAAAGAAATAAATGGAATGATGAATTTTTGGTGAAGGGAAGAGAATGGAAAAGGAAAAACTCATTGGTGCTCCTGGAAAAAGCTCACAGTTGTGAAGGATAATGGTGGACTAGAATTCAGAGATCTTCGAAAATTCAGCAAGGCACTGCTTGGTAAATAGGTATGGAGGTTACTTACATGCCCAAATTTTCTGGTAACTAAATTCATGAAAGCAAAGTACCATCCCAAGGATTCAATACTAAATTGCAAGGTGAAGAATAATGCATCTTGGATATGGCAAAGTTTAATGGGAGCAAGAGAAGAGGTAAATAAGGGTGTTAGAAAGAAAAATGAAAATGGGAGAAGCACAAGAATCTGGGATGATGCATGGATACAGGATTGAAGGGGTGGAAAATTAACTTCACCGAAGGCTCATGATTACAAGTTTGACAAAGTGGAAGAACTGATCTCAAACTTTAGATGTCATACAACACTCATTTTTAGGACTGTAAAATACTTTAAATACCTATAAGCCTAGCAGGAAGGCCAAACATTTACTTTTGGAGTCACAGCAGCACAAGACAGTATATAGTTAGAACTGCATATGAAGCAATGACAATCGAGGAAAAACAACAGCAAAAAAAGGCCAACAATGAGGGAGAGACAAGCCTTACGAGAGAGAAAGAACGGGCATGGAAACAGTTATGAAAAATGAAAATCAAGCACAAACAGAAATTGTTCATCTGAAAATGCCTAAATCAAGCACTGCCAGTTAGAGAAACAATTTTCAAAAGGACTGGAAAAGGAGAACTAATTTACAAGAACTGTGGTGAGGAAGCTAAGACATTGGAACACCTTTTCTTTCATTGTAGAAAAGCAACAGATATATGGAAAATGGTCGCCCTCCAATGGGATGGATTATATGAACATATAGGAAACTTCAACAGCTAGTGGATAAGACTGCTAGAAGCAAGGAGAAGGAAGAATGGCAAGAAACACATTGCTTTGACAGTGGACATACCGTGGTAGATATGGAAGGTAAGAAATGAAAGGAAGTTCAAAGACAAAGATAGACACCCTATGCAAATAATACGAAAAGCAGTGAATGACTGAGAGGAGTATAGACAAGCTCAATATAGATGAGCATTTCAGAAACTGAAGTAGCCAATGAACAAGAGCAAAGGTATGCAGAAGAAGAAGTACACTGAAAATATGCGTGGAAGTAGAACAACACAAGAAAGGTCAAAACATGGGGATTGGGATATCTACTGAAAACGACCAAAACCAGTTGCAGGCAGCATGGAAACTAAGGGAAAGAAGAACTGGTTCTATGATTCTAGACAACCTTTAGGCCATTAAATTGGCCCTGAGGGACAAGGATGGTAGAGTGTTAAAGTCCACATATCCTGTCTTCAAATCCTAAACCTAATAAAAAAAAAACCATCCTCATGCAACATCAAAATTGCTGCACACCTGGAGGACATCAAGAACTTCAGCTCAATATTTAGGAATTACTCATTTGATCGTCCAAATGTTGAACAGAATAGACTAAGTAAAAGATTGAGCAAACTTGCTCAAAACATAGCTTTTGATAAGGAATTCTTAGATCCTCAGTGTCTTAGTACACTTTTGTATAGCTCATTTTGAGCTCTTGCTCATTAAGTGTATTATACTTTTGTCATTAATAATATCCACTATCGTTTCAGGAAAAAAGAAAGTACACTATGCCTAATCCTAGACCTTTAGGTGACTGATTTACTTCATGGACATATCAATGGGAAAGCAACAGGAAAAGGGCGACCTCAAAACACAAAATTGGTCCTTGTCATAAAAATTTCAAGAACAGTTTGTACAAAGGGGAAGGAAAAATTACAAGTTTAGGGAGATTGATTGAAGGGGCGGTCAGATTATTGACATAAACTAGATATCGTCATCATCTATGGTCTCTTCTATGATGTTAATGCAACCTCCTACGGATTTTCCCTCAGACATAGCCTGTGCGAGTTTTGATCTTGCGTCTTCATGGCGACGCAGAATTAGGACAGTATTTAGTACAGCCCATCTGACTTGAGAGTCAGCTTTCTTCTGTGTAAATCCCAAGCTTTTCAATAGCAAGTCCAACTGCAAAAAAGAATGATCTCATCAACCATGTAACTGAATCATCATTAATCTTAGAATTAGTTCCAAAGACCAACAGCAAGACCAGACTTCAGCTAAAAAGAACTGTCAGTTTTTCAGGATTTGATCCAATGTTATGCAAATGTCAGGCATTACATTTTGCTTACAATCCATGGGAGGGAACGAGAATGTTAACATCCTTGTTCTAATTCCTTTTTCCTCGCAATGATAGAAATATCAAGAGATGATTGTCTCTATGCTTTCTACCTTTAGCACAAGAAGAGATGCAAAGTCTTATAAAAACTGAGGGGCTTCCTTTACCGCTTACAAAGTAAACATAGCCTTAATGTTGACACAGGGATATCAATAGGAATCCTCATCCTGACTTACTGGTTAAGCTTTAATGTTGAAATAGGGATATCAATAGGAATCCTCATCCTGACTTACTGGTTAATACATCAATCACGAAGTGATAAACAAGTCAAACAGGTGACTACGAGTACCAACTCATTCAACACTGTATTAAAACCATAAACCCACGCCTCAAGCATTTATCTTGATGTTGCTGATATTAATCAGACAATTGAATTCAGAGATACTAGTTAAGTTGACATGCTCAAAATTCAAAGCCAAAAGAACAGCCTCATTAAGTGAGATATTCACTAATGGCCCTTGTTTTTATTTTTAAAAAAAAAGACTAAAAGAGACTTATTTCAATTTGTAAATACAGCATGATGAGAGAATGCATACCTGTGATTTAATTACCTGAATTGAAAAGGAAAGGAACAAAAGGTTTGAAAATGAATTCTCCCGTTGACATGCACCAAGAAAGCTCTATAGGTTATTAGATTAAATCAAAAATATACCACAGAGATCATCACTATGAAAAGCAAAATATTACGACTCATCTCGAAGAAGTGCATTCATAATGACAGTGGGGAAATAGTTCTAATGATTCAGTGCATTAACTTAATTGCTTGGAAGTGACCAAGTCCTTGACATTCACCGTCATGTTACTGAAAATTATGACATAGCATGAGGTTATATCATTCCTATTAGCCTTTTGCCACATCTACACTTTTCAAAAGGAAAGGTAATTATTGCATGAAGTCAATAATATGTTCTTCCACAAAAATTCTGACTTAAAAGCTGCCTACAATGTTCTCTTACTTTATCTTCATTTTTCTGGAAAGTTAATCAATTTACAGCAATAGTCAGCTCCCTACAGCTTGTATTTAAGTGTAATATTTAGTGGGAAAACTGAAGAAGCAGATTAATAAAGCAAACCTTGTCAATATCAGCAAGACCTCCCTCAGCATAACCAAAGAGAAGATATTCTGTTGCAACACCAGCAAGGGCAATACATGAAAACCTGTTCAGCATCTGAGAACAGCATGACATGAGAAACGTTATGCCTGGAGGATGTCATTTGAAATTCTATGTGTCATATCAGCTAAGGGGGCTTACCGTGGCTGATAATTTTCCTGAATTTACCTGTATGAGAAAGTAATGGAGCTCGTGTTAAACTGTTCAAAACAAGCATGCAAAAGCCAAAAAGGTATTTCATTACAATTTAGCAGATAATATACAATTACTTCTGGAACACAATTACTCTATAAGAATTTAACCTGTAGAGTACAACTCTACTGGAAATCCAAGATATACAATTTCAGTTCTATGTCCAGGAGTGCATCTTCTGAGATCTATGACCAGATTAGGAGAAAACTTACTTCTTCATTAAACTCGAAATCCACAAATGCAGTTCCTGCTTGAACATTGAGTGATCCTTCCTTATTCAAAGCATCCAAGCTGGTCAGTGTGTACCCCCTTGGGAGAATTCCTAGCAGGTAGGCAGTCAAGAAATGCCCAGCTTCATGCTATATCACATTTCGGCAACAAGCTACTTGTTACAAGATCAATTACGGAGACACAACAAAGGAAAAAATAAAGAAAGATATTCCTAAAGATAAATAATGATTTTTAACGGCAACTGGAATACAAATGCTAGGTGGTCGAATAAAGAAGTAAAGAATCTCTATGCCTGAATGTTTCTTGACAATAACGATTGCTAGACAAATTAAAAAACAAAAACAAGAATGTTTCTTGACAATAATGATGGCCAGACAAATCAAAAAAAAAAAAACAAAAACAAGTTTCTTGTGTGTGTGTGTGTGTGTGTGTGTGTGTGTGTGTGAGAGAGAGAGAGAGAGAGAGAGCTCTCACTTGAATAACCCTGCTATGATACTTTTGGCTGAAGGTGTGACCAATGGTATCAAGAAGCAAGCCACTGACTCCTCCATTGAATGAGACCTGAGTATATTTAATTTCAAAGTAAAAAGATGTATGATAGCAAAGTCAAGTTCAGTAGTTTCAATCAGCATTTCACCAATGTTCGAAATAACTTGTTAAGCTTCAAGAGAATATTTGGATGTGGTGAGCTATCATAGCCTTAATTTCACTGAATGTTACTGCTAGACAGTAGGCACGATACAAACAGATGATCTTATAAAAAGGGAATTTCTTAATCCCATTTTACCCCTGCATCAGGATTTCTATTCATGGGAAAGCATATGCTTTTAGCATCAAAAACTGGATCAAAGTCAAATTTGTGGCTCCACTTATATAGTTTCACACAACTTGGAAAGGCAGAGGATTAGCATCAGTCATATGTTTCATTTCATGCAAAAGAAAAATGAATCCATTTAACTGTTCATTACATCAAAGGGAACAAAGCTGGTGACATTTGATTTATGATATACCTAAACTTGCTCAGCCTAGTAATGTACAAATAAAAGGAAAGGGAGAAAGATAAAGAAGTATTGACCCTAGTAGTTACACATGCAGATAGAAGCAACAGTAATGTCTCAAGGCCAGGAAGCAATCTATTGAATATCATGCACAAGACGCAAAATCCTTTGATAGTACAGAACAGGTGGCTCAAACAACTTAACTAGTTTTCTCAGAACTTACACCATCTAGTGTCCAGAAAAACAACAATCCTAGTGAGAAAAATAGGAGTTGTTGTGGGCTTAAATCAAACACGTTCCATGCTGCAACTCCTCCTAAAAGAGCAGCAACCTGCAGATTCCTTTCTATAGAGCCTAGCGTTGCATCCACTGGTGAAAGTAGGGATGCAGTTTCAATCCCATTCAACTTTAGCTCATCCAAGGTATAGAGCCTCTGAGGTACCTGCACAAAATCTACTCAAGGACTTCAGACACATTGCCAAATATCCATCAACGTTACACAACTTTGAGTACATACAAATATATACGAGATAGCCCTACTTAAAATCAAGCAAACCAAGTATATACAAGAAAAAGAACAATCATCATTACTATGAAAATGTAGCAATGATGTAATCCGACGCACAAAGAATGTCCATTCCAACATTACCACAAGTTAACCTTAAAAGTTCATCAACCAATGCACCAAAAATGCAAGAGAAAGCTCCTTTTCCTCTGGGAAAAGAGCGATAAGTCAAGCAGTGACTCTCCAGACAAACCACAAACAATCTATAGTCATCCAAAATCAAGTGTCTAAGAATTCAACTAACTAGCCAGTCAAATTAAACACAGTTTAAATTCAAACAAAAGAAAACGAAGATAGTATTGAGTTTGAGCAATTAAACCTGCCGGGCAGCATCGAAACACCGGAGACCACCAGGTTTGCCTTGTAAATTCTTGACCAAGGACAATGCAGCCCTCTCATCCCCCTTGCTTAGCTCCTCATCCACTTGCTCCAGTACTTGCCACCTTAATCTTACTGCACCACCTGTATCCTCAGATAAGCAATTCACTGTCCTAGAATTCTGCAATCCAAACCTGGAATATGAACAGGAATAGTGAAAGGATAACATCCCTCTATGCCCACCATTGCCATATACCACACTAGCCATCCAAACAACTGAAAATTTCACCTAACACTGCATAGAATAATTAGCTTCTAATCTATAATTAATCTATTCTTATAATGTATTTATACTCAAAAAAATGCATTTACATAATTATGCAAAAAGGCTTTTATTTTCAGCCACAAAAAAGTCGAAGAGGATAAAATGCAATGGGTCCAGGCGACGTCGTATTCTCCGCATAGCCGTTATCTTTTTGCAACAAAACTTGAACTTTAATCATTCGTAAAATTCCTGAATTGATGAATATTTTGTCTAAAGAGATTTGCGCGCCAGCTGGAACCCTAAGGGTATGGGGGAGATTGAGAAACAAAGAAGACGAGGCCATACGACGTTGGAGAGGACTGAAGAGAGTGGATAGAGAGCTGGAGAAGGGGAATTTCAAGGCTGCGTTGTCTTTAGCAAAGCAGTTGCAGGGGAAGCCTGATGGACTACGCGGCTTTGGCGCAGTCAAATTGGTAATAATATATACCATCTAATTTTTGAAAATATTTTGATGTTCTTCGATGAAGCTTTTTTTGTTCTTGGGATTAATTATGTGTCTGTACTTGTCCTGTAAAGAAAGGGAAGAATTATTGGGTTTTCGAAGAAATTCTGTTTTGGCGGGAAATGCTGATTGAGATTGAATGAGGACAGGAGAAATGCTGATTGTAAGTATTGAAATTTGGTGTTAAAACATGGAAAAAAGAACAAAAAAACCCTCCTCCATTAGACCATATCTGATGCTCAATAATTTGTAAAACTAGCTTGAAAGAATCATGTCATTCAAGTCTTTTTGTAGGTTATAAGAAAGCTATTGCAGTCTGTATTGTGAAGTATGAAGCGAAAAAATTAGCATGTTAGGGTCCAAACACTTGATATATGTTCTGCCAAATAGGGCGAAGATGGGAATTAAGGCTGGTAATGTCTCTGTATGCAAAGTAGAAAATTCCCCCATATTTTGTTGAGGATTGTTCCGACTATCGAAAGTGCATATTTTGGTATGTGTAGGTGCCAAAAAGAATCTCAGTCGTGGATGAACTAGAGCTGAATGATGCTGATAAAATGTCTCTTCACTCATCTGTTGATTCCATTCTGCATTTAGTCAAGTGCTGCAGGCAGTTTGCATTGGAGGAAAAGGTAGGTAAGTTTTATTGTACTCATAAAAAAGCTGCCAGATTAATTTTCTTCCTCGATTTTGCATTGCCATGTTTCTTATTTGCTCTATCATGTTTCAGAAATTGTAACCTTAATAGGAGAATGTATGGAAAGCTTTTATTTTGTGTCCCACGTTTATAAGCTTTTCAAGTTTGTTGGCACATTTAAGGAAATCTACCATTAATCCACGTGCTATACTTTGTTTAAATTGTGGCATACCTACTTCTGATGGCATGTTCAAGGTGACAACATGGACAACTAATTAGTAGTCATGCTTTGCTCTGTTCTCTTTCAGGATATTCACCAACTTACTGCCTAACACGGGGATCCCTGGGGACCATATAATGGCCTTTAATCTGAATTGGCATCCACCCAAATCATTTTGAGATTGATATGGTGCTGCTTTAAGATACCACCATACTTTGTTCCCCTGAAAGAAATGCAATGATAACAGAATCCTGTGATATGTCATCCTGTTTTTCTTTTTCTATTCATGATATACTATCCTTTGACCTACTAGTCATGTTAGAAGACATTTTCTATGTGAGTTTGCATGTGAATTGTCTAATCTTATTGAAAACATGGAAGGATAGAATTTTGTAATTCCAGAAGGGGTATTAAATAGATACGTAGCTAAGGGAGGCACTCAAGGTGCAGTGCTGGATGGATAATCTCATCCGCTGTTGCACTTAGGTTACACAGTGACCAGTATGCATGAGACAAACAGGTTTGGTTACCCTGCAGCAAGGAGGCTCATTTGGGTCATTAGCCCAGCTATGAATAGAATTAATAATTGTTTCAAATAAAACATGCAGTTAAGAAATGGGGAAGTGATTGGTGGGAGATATAGGCTGGTTATTGCTGAACCTGATTACTGCTTAGTGTCCAAATGATGTCAGTGCCTTGTAATGTACATGCCACTCATATGCATTTTTCCTCCCTTTTTTATGTTTCCATGTTTCTGACACAAATTGCAAACTTGAAGGCACTTTCAGAATGATGATCTGTGTGCCAATTCTAACTGTTTTGCTATGCACTTTTCCATTGTTAGCTTTCTACTCAAGAAATATATGATTTTTACCTGTGTTGCACTAGAAAAGCTGATATTTATTGTCCAATGATGCTTGTAAGTTTAGCAGGCCACAAATCTTTCATAGTTTATAGGAACTCATCTCTTTTCTCAGGAGGATGTACATGCCTTACTATTTTGGAGAGTACCGCACAATTATGCTGATTAAGAAAATGGCAGTTATGGTAACTTTTAGGATGTAAATAGAGTTGGATGCTCTCTTTTTACACGATTTACATGTTCTTCAGCACATATTAGATTTGAATATCTTCAGCTTATTGTCAGTTTCAGCCATATGTTCTTAGTTGCTGAATCCAATATCTTTTTGGCAGGAGCATTTTTAGGACAAGATAGCCTGACTAATGGTGACTGTTGTGGTTCTCTGTCAGATGATCGTGTAATGTGCCTGCAGGTAAGATTCATCAGCTTTCCTATCTCATAATGGCAACAGGGTCAAATACCAAGGAATTTCCTTTACTGATACGCTTGTCCCACAGGGACAACATAAGAGATATTGGAGAAAATAAAGTTGCTAAGTTAAGCTGAGTCTTCTCTAGAAAGATGTTGAGTGATTGCAGCATTTATATGCGTATATCTAAGTATCTAGGTTCAAAAAATTCCTTTACCATCTCAAAGCAGGCGCATCTCTGTGTTTAAGGCTAATACCTCCCCTATGAATACTTTATCTTCCATGTCAACAAGATAAGTAGGATTCTAAGCTTCAACTCTACTATTTTTTGTTGTTTAAATCTTTTGCCCCTTTTTAGGAGTCATCTATTTAAAATGGATTGGACAATACTGGATTGAAGATGGAATCCCAAAAACTTTAACTTCCAGCAGAACACTAACATATAATCATATGACCTGGTCCTAGAATGCTTCAAATATAACCAGTTGCAGCATCACCATCTGCAGTCTGCATTGAGAACTGACATCAAGGAATTACTTTTCATCTTGTATCTCATGCATTCCTGTTCTTTTGAATTTTTAGGTGTTCATGTTCTCAGTAGTTCCACTGATTGATAAATTGGCTAAAACTTTTCAATGTTTTCATCTGAGAATTTCCAAGTTTCATCCCTTGATTTTTCACTAAATTACCACGCATTTTTCTTCATGTGGTTGATAACTTGATATTGTAGCCATGACACATAGAATTTACATTGACATTAGTTTGAAGAATGAAGAATTATGCTTGTTATGTTGTTCTGGCCAGTGTCCTCTAAATATGTTAGATGTTAAAGAACCATTTGGGCTGTGAAAGATTGTATGCTTCACAAGTTTACAGATCACTAAATGAGACTGGATATGTGACGTGATCCTACTTGAATATTCCTTTCTTACTGGACTGTTCTATTTCCTGATGATGGCACACATCAATTTAATAACTGTTCTTTTGGCATGCATCATTCTTTTACAATTGGTCAAAGCAAAAAAAGAATCAAACCTTGCTGTAGTATGTTGTAGTTTTGTTGTTATCTATTGTAGTTGAAAATATTTTGCCTGTTTAAATCTCAGAAACTGACCTCATGCAGCATGAAGCTGGCCATTTTGTAGTTGGTTACTTGCTCGGGATCTTACCTAAAAGATATAGAGTTCCAAGCATGGAAGAATTAGAAAAGGACAACTTAGCTGGAGGGAAAGTTGAGTTTCTTGGATTTGAGTTTTTACAGGAAGTAAGTACACAATCTTCATCTTTGATCCATACTTCTTGATACAAGCTACGTGGGTAAGCACATACAGAGGCTATAACAGTTGCTTCTTGGACTGACAAACCGGAAATTTTGACATTTAGGGCATTTTGTTAGGCTTCAAAAACTTAACTGTCTCCTGTTCTAGTGAAAAGTGAAACCTGCATCCAAAACAATCCTTGGCTTTACCATTTGCATGGCACAATTTGTACCAGTCAGACATTGATCAATCTGCATGGTACATTGAGAAAATTTTGAGCATGTGAATTAAAAAAGAATGCACTTGTAGCTTCATTCTGTTGGTTTCTATACTTTCCACATTTGATTTTGATTTTTACCTCAGACAGCAGTTATTCTTGACTGATTTCTGGAATTGCATCTTTTCAGGTTTCTAATACAACTCTGCCAGAAACATACTTTACCAATAGGAAGCATAGTAGCAAGGTCAGATTGCTTTTACTTTAACTTTATTCAGTTCGAAACTGTTGATACAACGCCTTGTGACCATTTTCTGGGGCCACTTTATACCTATGATGATATGCTCAGAAGTATACAAGATTATTTCGCCAAATAACCTAGTCCAACTCATTGTTTATGTCATATGTCCTTATCATCTCAATTAGCACTCAATATACTGAAACAGACTACAAGAAAGATTGTAATTCTAATGGGTTCTACATTAGTTTGCAATGTTAACTCCGAAAAAAAAAAAAAGGGTTTGCAATGTTCATGGCATCTAATAGTTTTGGTGCATAACACTTGCTTCTCAACTCAGGTGCCCATTACCAGTTTTACATTCGTGTCCAGAAAGGTCTCCATTTCAGTCAACCCAAGTCATCCTCTCTTGAGATATTGATTCTTTCGCCTCTTGGGTTGTTGACCTTAATTTGCTTCCCATATTTTGGACCTCATTACTAGACGTCAATCTAGCAATTTCAAGGCTTAGAAGCTCTAAAGCAGGATGCATTTAAATTAGAATATAAAATGTCCAATTTGTGGATTTATGGATGAAACTTTTACAGATTAAATGAGATTTACATTGCTTTTGTTCTTACCAAATAAAAGCATCCCAGAAATATATCAAGGGCATTTAGCACATATGTGCTTGACCTACTAGTCTTGAACATCTAGTACCATTTTGAGAAGAATGTGTGTTAAATGGCATCCAATTCTGTACCTAACACATAGTAATCTTAAAATACTTTCAGCTTGGCAATTGTCTGGTATTCACTATTCACTCAATGTTGCCACATAACCACATAATTTAGCAGATTCAACATAGTCCAGATATGTATCATCGTTGTCACTTGAATTAAATCATTGATCTCTAATACAGTTCAACATCATTCAGGAATATGCTGGCATTGTCTCCTCAAAGGTTAGCTATGCTTCAAGTTTCTTATGAATGCTGACTCGGAGAAGGTTATCTCATTCTCCTGACGTAAATTAAGCCAGCATAAGATCAGGGGAACACGAGTAAAGGAACTATAAGATCACTACTCACATTACTGGCTGTTCATACAGTCTTATACCCTTAATTATGGCATGAACATGCTGGATAATTGTTCTGTCTGTGTTTATTATGGATTAGCTTCTTATTTATCTAGGTGGCTCTCCAAGACTTCTTCTAGACTTAGTATTTATATGGACACATTACAGACAGTATCAGCAGCTAATCTGACTTACATTTAATGGCTGATATGAAAAGTCCTCCTCTATCAGACTTTAAACAGATTTTTATGCGTAATTCTTGGAGGACTAGCAGCAGAGCTTCTCATGTTTGGGTACTCAGAATTACTTCACTCGGATGTTGATCAGGTAATACATCTTATTTAACAAGGCTAAAGGTGGATGTGCTGCTGCCTCCAAATAGTTCACTAACACTGTTTTGTCAATCAGTTGGACAGAGTAATGAGCCGCTTAGGCTACAGCACAGACATGGCAAATTCACAGATAAAGTGGGCTGCAATTAACATACTTTTGATACTAAGACGGCATCATAAAGCTACATCACGGGTGGCAGAAGCCATGGCTTTGGGAAGGTCGATTGGTTTCTGCATTGATGCAATAGAGACTGACTTTGGTACAACAAACGGTGGTAGACATTTTGGATCTCAAGCCAATACACAAGCAAAGTCGCCCTTCCTGACTAACATCTATTAAGATGAATAAAGTGCTTACTGATCTGTAAAACAGAAGACTAGTAAACCCTACAGAAGCTCAACACAGTCGTGGATTTCTTTAGGTATGGCACTTGCACATGGATTGCTGAAATTTATATTTCACAAGCTTAATGACGACTACAATAGCAATTTTTGTACAAGCATGCAGTATGAGATATTCAATACAGATTTGAAGCAAATTATGTTTTCATAATCCCTGGCATAGCAGATTTGAACAAGTACAATACAATGCATTCATGTGGAAAACTGCAGAAAAGATGCTTCCATATTCATGATCCCTCCAATTGCCATCCGATGGATTGGTTGCACGACCTTATCAAACTCATTCTTCCTTTCTGTCGCTATTATTTGCAGACATCTGTAGTCAATACAGGCATCACTGCCTACAGGACCTGTCCAAAGCAGGAAATCTTCCGGAATCCATCTCCATTAAGCTAATCAAAAATGAAAGGCAAAGCAAGAGCAAACACTTAAAGACTAATGCAGAGAAAATTTCATAATTTCATTTCTCAGGGGGACCAAATCATTCCAAGAAACAAGCCCAAATTCACAATCCATAAAGAAGAACACAACTAATAAATTACATTAACGCCTACAATTTTCTCTTCAACTAAAACTCCTGAGAAGCAGAGCCAATGTCCCCTTTCCCACCTTTCCCAACCTTCTTAGGCAGCAAGTTTTGATGAATATTAGGCATAACTCCTCCATTAGCAATAGTAACCGACCCCAACAGCTTGCTCAACTCCTCATCATTCCTCACCGCCAACTGAATATGCCTAGGCACTATCCTGTTCTTCTTATTATCCCTCGCCGCATTCCCCGCCAACTCCAACACCTACAAATTCAATCAAACCCAAAAAAAAAAAAAAATCAATCATGCACCACGAACAATCAACAAAAATAAAAACCCAGAATTTTTATGGGTTTCTTTGTATACCTCAGCGGCAAGATACTCGAGAACGGCCGAGAGGTAGACAGGTGCTCCGGCTCCGACGCGATCAGCATACTTCCCGGCCTTGAGGAAACGGGCGATACGACCGACGGGGAATTGGAGACCGGCTTTTTGAGATCTGGAGACGGATTTTGATGCTTTTGGCTTACCCCTGCCGCCCTTGGTTGAGCCTTCTTTTGAGCTCATTTTCTTGGATTATAGGATGGAAAATTGATGAAAGACTAAAACCCTTGAAAGCCCTGGGGGAGAAATGAGGCGTAGAGTACTAGTAGAATTATGCACAAAGCAGGAGGGGCTTTTGTTAATGATTGAAGGGCACGGGGTTGACGTGGCTTACCAAACTGGCGGTGTATTTTGGTTTTTGTGTGAGGCGCAATGGTGTATTTCTCTGTGTAGCGCTTTGGTATTTGGGCGGGAGAGGGATTTGGGGGCAGATTTTGGGGGGTTTTGTTTGATTATTTTTTGGCTTTTTGGAATTCCCTCCTTTGCCTTTTTGTCTTCTCTTTCGGTTTTGTGATTGTCCCTATACACTTTGACCACTCTAAAGAATTAGATCATGGAATTTTTTTTTTATTGGAGGGTTATAAGATCATGGATGGATTTAATCATTGCTCCATTTGGATTAGCTATTTTTTAGGATATTTTTGAAAAATTTTACTGTAGCAGTATATATGAAAATTTTTACTATAAATTTTTTTTGAAGTATATGATATATTGTATGGATGAGATGTTTTTTGAATTATTGTGTATTACTGTAGCATTATATTTGAAAAACTTTTTTTGAAAAAATGACCATCCAAACGGATTAGTTATTAATTTTAGTAAACAACAATTAGAAATAGAATTTCTAAATGATTGGAGTCGCCCAGGAGGACTATTAAAGTCTTTTTCGCTGTCAAGTTTAAAGTTCGAATTCTATATCTAACAAATGGAGGTGAGAGAGTAAAAAAAAAAAAAGAAGTAGAATTTCTAGCTCAAGGATGGATTTAGGATGGTAGGAAGGGCGGCCACCCTCAAAAACTTTTTGAAACCTTTTGTTGTAGCATCAATTTTAACAAAAAAAAAAATTCATAACCTCATAATTCTTACCTCCTCAAAAACTTTTCACTTTTGTACTTTGTCGCCCTTTCTTAACGATTGCGAGTTTTTTGAATAGATTTTTTAATGAGATAATTAGGTAATGAGGTGAATAAGAAATGTGGAAATTATAGGCAATCATTAAGGAACTAAGAATATGGAAAATAAATAAGGTAAATTTTCTAATAATTTTAATAAATCAACTATTATATTTGAAAGGGAAAAATGTAATAAATAGAAGAAGTAAGAGGTAAGACGTAAGTTGAAGTAAAAATGAATTGGGTAAAATACCAAAAAACACCTTGTGATTTGATAAATATTCAATTTAACACGTTTTGATTTGGAAATCTACACTATAGCTTCTTGTGGTTTCGACTAAAATGAAAATTGAACGAAATGCATCCAACCTAACAATTGTAGGTGAAATGTAAATATTAGCTCCTGCTATACGTGAAATGCTTTCCGTTCAATTTTCAATTTAATCGAAATCACAGGGAATTATGGTATAGTTTTTCAAAGCAAAATGAGTTAAATTGAATATTCAACAAACCACAGGGATTTCATTTATACAAGGACAAATTTGGTATTTCATATACAACCACTAGATCGGATGCTTTGCGTCCAATTTTCAATTTAGTGGAAACCACAAAGAGTTATAGAGTAGGTTTTCAAATCAAAGAAAATTAAATTGAATATCTGGCAAACCCTGGGGAATTAAATCACAGCGAATTTTCTAGCATTTTACCCAAATGAATTTCACTTCAATATTTTGGTCATATAGAATCCAACTTTTGGCTCAAAGTTTATTTTCTTGGAACATTTTGAAATGATTAATATTTACTATTATGCTATAATCTTGGAGAATCTTTTTTCAATAAAAAATCTTGGATAATCTTTATTAAAAATATTCTTTTTTCACAAAAATCAATTTAAATTACATTAAAAAGATGGTTTGTAATACAAAGTTGCACTGTTATTATCCTACTAATTTAGAAGGACTTAAAGAAAGTCGAGAGTTGGAGGTTTACAGCTATTGTTTTTCAATTAGAGACTTCAAACTTTGGAAACGGAGAGTTTGAAACTTGAACCACAAACCTGACAATCACTAGCTAATGTACTTCACTACAAATGCTTGTATTACTTCAAAAAGTTAGTCAAATTTTGATCCAAAATAGAATAGGCTTGTATTTTCATATATTTGGTGTTTGCATCCCAAAATAAAAATCTTTGTTTTATCCCTATTTAAGTTAATCATATGATCATTCCAAGTATCTAAATTATGGAGATAAGAGTGACAACAAGGCATTGGTAAAACGATGACATTAGAGGTTTGAATTTAGTTTTACTATACATTGGTGTTAATTTTATCATGTGGACTAGTTATAATATTGTTGACTTGTAATTTTTTTGTATCTACCTGAGAATTATTTGTGATATTACTAAAAAAAAAAATTTGTGGAAGATGTTAAGGATAATACAGGAAAAATGGCTAAAAGTTACAAAGTAAATATTACAAAAAGACTTCAAATCGTGACTCAAAATCACTTTCCTTTAGACTTTATTTGTCCAGAATTTTGTGTGCAAAAATTTTGGACAAATATGCTTTAGGATAATTTGAAGAGTGTTTGTTTTAACTCTTGCACAAAATTAGACAAACATACTTGAATTATGGTATGTTTTACCAGAGAATTTTAGTAACAGGAAAATGATTTTCTACAGCAAACCATTCCTACTAAACCTTTATATAGTTGAAATTGAAATGATCAAAAGTTGCAACCTTTTACCACTAATTTATGTATTTGTGTTGGTCAAAAGGTTTTTTAATATCAATGCAAGTGTTCAAACAGTTTTTGGATGTTTAAACACCATTTAGATGGTAATTAACAATCAAAAACATGAAAAGGTGTCAAGTAGACTTGAATAACTTCTGAGTATTACAGGAACCAGACAGTGATAGATCTTATGTTAACTTCTAAGACAGCCCCCGTCTTGCAACTGATCAAATTTTAAATTCTCCACCATTTTCAAAATTTAGAAAATAGACTTCCAAAGGTTACAGAATAATCTGACAATCATATGTATAAATAATAATGTCTTTCGATTAAATCACTATCTTAGTGAAGGTTCTTTGAAACTAATCAATACAAAATGGTAGACCAATTTTGAACCACTTGTACATTAAACTAGTCTCATAAACACATCACACATAGATCAATACACAACCATATGCTATTTGACGATACATTTTATAGGCTTGTATCACTATCATTTCATGAATGTTTTAAAACAATGTCCTTAATTTTGTAATTTGCCAAATTTACATTCATATAGGCAATATATTAGTGCTCCCGAAATTAATAACACTTTCAAAATTCGTGAAGAGTTAATAACTCAATCTAACTATAATCAGGTGAGAATAAAATGCACTATTTTATATTGGGATGAAAAATGATATAGTGCACCAATCATTAGAATGATGCACTTTCACTCATTAAATTTAAAACTAGACATTGTATCTAACGTTAAATTGAGATTTCACCATTAATGGTCATTAAGTTTGGATTTTAAATCCATCCCCCTTGATGTCTTTAACACCAAGTCTCTTAATAATTATTTTGTTAAAAGATCACTTAATTTTTCACTAAATCTCACGAAGTCGATTGATAAGAATCCATTTGTGATCAAATCTTTCACATAGCTATGTCTCAAACCAATATGTCTTGATTTGCCAGTATACACTTGACTATATACCTTAGCAAGCGTAGTTGCACTATTGCAGTATATTGAAATAGGTGACAACAATTTTGACCACAATGGTATATCAAAAAATAAATTTCGTAACCACTTAATTTCTTTACAAGTTGAAACAAGTGTTACAAACTCAGCTGCCATTGTTGAATCAGTAACACGTGTTTGCTTCTTAGAACCCCAAGAAACCGCACCACCACCTAACATAAAGATCCAACCACTCATTGATGAGTGATCATCTCTAGTAGTGATTCAACTAGCATCTGAAAAATCTTCTAAAACTGAAAAATAACCTGTATAACATATACCATAATTTTTAGTGGCTTTCAAATATTTCAAAATTCTGATTACACCTTATCAATGTAACTTATTAGGATTGTTAGTATATCTACTTAACATACCAACAACATATGCAATGTCTAATCTATTATATGTCATTGCATACATTAAACATCCTATAACTTTGATATATTCTAATTGAGAAATTGAATTCCCTTCATTTTTCACGTAGCTTATTTTGGGATCCAGTGGCGCTGAAGTTGGCACACAATCACTTTGATTGTTGGCTTCTCTTGCTACCTTGGGACTTGCTAGATTGTGTCTCTTTAATCATATGCACTTTTGTAGTAGAATCTTTATACTCTTCAAGGATCTAATTATCCTTTTTTTCCTACTTGCGAATTCCCTCTTCTAGACGAAGGGACTTAACAAGAGTCCCAAGAGAAATTTTCTCTTTCTTATGTTTGATATCTCTCTTAAAATCTTTTCAAAAAAGTGATAATTTATCTATAATGGAACACACAATAATGGCTTGATCCATGTGAAAGTTGTGCTGATTATAATGATTAAAAAACCTATAAAATTCAACAAATTATTTCATAATAGGTTTATTGTCTACCATCTTGTAATAATTAAAAAATGAAACAAGAAACTTGTTATTTGTTACGTCATAACGCATGTATTTTACCTTTAATCGGTTCCAAAGTTCCTTTGCGATAGCAATGATGTGGTAGACATCAAACAGTCTGTCGCTCATGATGTTGAGAATATGTCCACGACAAATCTCATCATCGTTCTCCCATTTTTGACACTTTCGAATGTCATCAAGAGTCTCTTCATCAGGGTTGACAATGAGTAGTTTTGGAGTGGTTAACACATAGACCACTTGCAGGGATGTAAGAAGAAAACGAACTTGTTTTTTCCATCTTTTGAAGTTTTCTCCATCAAATTGATCAAGTTTGACAATGTTGATTGCTAATTCCTTCGATGAACTTGCCATTATTTCGTAGAAAGGAAAATAAAACCTAAAAATTGTTAGGGATAATACAAGAGAAAATGGCTAAAAGTTACAAAGCAAATGATACAAAAAGACTTCAAATCGTGATTCAAAATCGCTTTCCTTTAGACTTTATTTGTCCAGAATTTTGTATGCAAGGATTTTGGACAAATATCCTTTAGAATAATTTGAAGGGTGTTTGTCTTAACTCTTGCATAAAGTTAGACAAACCAACTTAAACTATGATGTATTTTTTGCAGAGAATTCTAGTAATAGGAAAATGATTTTCTGTATCAAACCATTCCTACTAAACCTTTATACAATTGAGATTGAAATGACCAAGAGTTGCAATCTTTCACCATTGATTTGTGTATTTGTGTTGGTTAAAAAGTTTCTCAACATCAATACAAGTGTTCAGACAGTTTTTTATGTTTAAACACCATTTAGATGGAAATTAATTATCAAAAATATGAAAAGGTGCCAAATAGATTTGAACAACTTCTGAGTATTGCAGGAACTAGACAGTGATGGGTCTTATGTCGGATCTTAAGATGGACTCCCATCTTGCAACTGATCAAATTTTGAAAATATCCAATAGAAAATGAGGCTTAAAACTAACAAGTATTTGAAATGAACTCAAAAATTTTATACAAAAATTTAAAATCAGTTTAGAACATGCTCAAAATGTTATAAGAAACCAAACCAGCTCATCACTAGCAGTTAGCTAATTATGAAAAGTTTGGAAACACACTTAGGCTTAGTTTGAATGAAGGGATTTGGAATGATAAGAAGAGAAAGGAAAGGAAAGGCTCATTTTCCTTTGTCTAGGAGTTTTTGAGTGGAAGTAAAAGGGGAGAAAAAGGGAGAGAGATGGAGGAATGGGTTGTTAGGGGGAAAAAAGGAATTCTATCCAAATATGGAGAGAAAATGAAAGGAAAGTGGAAGCAAAGTTTTGAAATTTTTGCTAGATGCCAAACTTTACCATAATATACCAATAAACAAATTACAAATAATTAACTTCTAAACTCCCCAAACAATTTAAAAATTTTCTCTATCTTTCTGTTGAGAAGCATGATTTGTGGAACTGCTAACAGATTGCAGCAGTTAGTTATTCACTTTGCTATTCTTAGGCAATAGATAAGTCAAGTACGTGATATGATTCTGATTGTAGGATCTTATCTCTAGCAGATTTTTTTCCAGATTTTCTCTAATTCTGTTTTCTTTATGCTATATAAAAGCATGGCTTATGCCTCAATAAAATCAGACTTCTGCAATACGTATTCACTCTTGCTCTACCTTTTTCTGCTCTAATACCCAACAAAGTGGTACCAGAGCTCTCATCTTGAGGGATCTGTGAGGATTGAGAGAGTTTAAACACTTACCCCTTATTACGATGAATCCAGAATTTTCCTCTACTTATCAACTTGGACCTCCCATATTTGATGGAACAAATTATCAAATGTGGGCTGTTAGAATGGAAGCGTATCTTGGTGGAAATGATTTGTGGGAGGCTGCAGAGGATGATTATGAAGTACTTCCTCTTCCAAACAATCCAACAGTTGCTCAAATGAAACACCATAATGAGAGGAGACAAAGGAAATCGAAAGCCAGAGCAAGTCTATATGCAGCTGTCACATCCACAATCTTTACCAGAATCATGACGTTGAAAACGGCGCATGAGATCTGGAATTTCTTGAAGAAAGAATATGAAGGAGATGAAAAAATCAAAGGGATGCGAGTGTTGAACTTGATTCGTGAATTTGAGATGCAGAAGATGAAAGATTCAGAAACTATCAAGGTCTATTCCGACAGACTCCTTGACATAGTCAATAAAGTAAGACTCCTTGGTACTGATTTTTCTGATTCTAGAATAGTTCAAAAAATTCTAGTTACAATCCCTGAAAAGTACGAGGCTACAATCGCGGCCTTGGAAAACTCAAAAGATTTGTCAAGTATCACCTTGGCAGAGTTGTTAAATGCACTACAGGCACAAGAACAAAGAAGGCTGATGAGGCAAGAAGGATCGGTGGAAGGTGCCTTTCAAGCCATATCACAATACAACAACAGGGGCAAGAACAAGAAAAACAACAAAAAGGTGCCTGGAAATAACAAATCTCAAGTATATCCACTTTGCCCTTATTGCAAAAAAACCAATCATCCGCAGAAAAGGTGTTGGTGGAACCCAAATGTAAGATGTCACAAATGTGGTCAGTTAGGGCATGTGGAAAAGATATGCAAGTCTCAACAGCAACAAGAAGAAGCCAAGGCTGCTGAGAATCAACCTCAGGAAGAGCAATTGTTTGCAGCTTCATGTTTTGCTACTAATAGCTCCATGGAAAGCTGGCTTATAGATAGTGGTTCTACAAACCACATGACTTATGATCGAGAACTTTTCAGAAAGCTTGATAAAACTACTACCACTAGAGTCCGGATTGGAAATGGAGCTTACCTTGCTGTAAAAGGCATAGGAACAGTGGCAATTGAAGGGTACACAGGTTTGAAATTAATTTCTGATGTTTTATATGTTCCAGAAATTGATCAAAATCTTTTGAGTATTGCTCAGTTGTTGGAAAAAGATTATAAGGTGCTATTTGAAGATAAAAGCTGCATAATTAAAGATCCAGAAGGAAGAGAAATGTTCAGAATTCAAATGAAAGGCAAAAGTTTTGTTTTGGATCTGATGGGAGAGGAGCAAGCGGCTGTACACAAAGAAATTAACGATGCAACGCTTTGGCATAAGAGATTGGGCCATTTTCATCATGCTGCTCTGCTGTCAATGAAGAAAAACAACTTAGTAGAAGGTATGCCAGAGTTAGATGAAGAGCTTCCTACATGTGCTGCTTGTCAATACGGGAAGCAATCAAGGCTTTCTTTTCCCCAAAGTACAACTTGGAGAGCTACACATAAGCTGCAATTGATACATACAGATGTTGGATGACCTCAAAAAACACCATCTTTGAATGGTAGTAAGTTTTATATTCTCTTCATTGATGATTACACTAGAATGTGTTGGATTTATTTCATGAAATTCAAATCTGAGGTTGCTGACATCTTTTGGAAGTTTAAAGCGTGGGTTGAAAATCAAAGTAGTTGCAGCATGCAGGTGATCAGGTCCGATAATGGAACTGAATATACCTCAAAAAAATTCAACAAATTTTGTGAAGATGCAGGCATAGAGCACCAACTGACAGCCCCTTACACTCCCCAGCAAAATGGAGTGGTAGAGCGTAAAAATAGGACTCTTATGGAGATGACAAGATGCTTGTTGCATGATAAAGGGCTGCCAAAGAAATTTTGGCCAGAGGCTATGAACACGGCAATTTTTTTACTAAACAGATTGCCAACAAAAGCTCTACTGAAAAAGACGCCATTTGAAGCATGGCATGGCTACAAGCCAAAATTGCTTTATCTAAAGACCTTTGGTTGTTTGTGTTACTCTTATATTCCTCAGGTTAAAAGAGACAAGTTAGACAAGAAAGCAGAGTCGGGGATTTTTGTAGGCTATTGCTCATCTTCAAAGGCCTACAGAATCTACTCACCACAAAGCAACAAAATAATTGTGAGCAGGGATGTTAAATTCCTTGAGTCAGACAGCTGGAGTTGGAAAAATGAAGATAAATTTGAAATGCAGGTAGAGAATGATGATGTCGATGAAGAACCTGTTAGAGGAACCAGATTACTCTCTGATATTTATCAGAGATGTAATGTTGCTGTTATGGAACCTGCAGGATTTAAAGAAGCTACAACTGATCAGAAATGGATAGTTGCAATGAAGGAGGAGCTCAAAATGATAGATAAAAATCAAACTTGGGAGTTGGTGGACAGACCTACACACAAAAAGGTGATAGGTGTCAAATGGGTTTATAGAACCAAATTAAATTCTGATGGTTCTATAAACAAGCACAAGGCAAGACTCGTCGTTAAGGGATATGCTCAGATGTTTGGAGTAGATTTCTCCGAAACATTTGCTCCAGTTGCCAGATTGGATACCATACGAATGTTGTTGGCTCTTGCTGCACAAAAGGGCTGGCTTATACATCAATTAGATGTTAAGTCAGCTTTTCTAAATGGATACCTGGAGGAAGAAATCTTTGTGGAGCAACCTGAAGGATTTGCTGTTCAAGGAAAAGAAAATAAGGTGTATCGTCTAAAAAAGGCATTGTATGGTTTAAAACAGGCACCGAGGTCTTGGTACAGCAGAATTGATGCACACTTGATGAACTTAGGCTTTGAAAAAAGTTTGAGTGAATTTACCTTATATATCAAAAAGGTTGATGGTGAAATACTTGTGATATCTTTATATGTTGATGACCTTCTTGTTACAGGAAGCAGCAAGGAGCTGATTGATAAGTTCAAGAAGGAGATGGAAGATGTCTTTGAAATGACTGATATTGGTATGATGTCATTCTTTCTTGGTATGGAGATACAACAGAAGCAAAATGAAGTGTTTATATGCCAGCAAAAGTATGCAAAGGAGGTCCTGAAAAAATTTAACATGGAAGGGTGCAAATCAACTGCGACTCCAATGAATCAAAAGGAGAAGTTTTGCAAAGAAGATGGAGCTGGAAAAATTGATGAAGGGCTGTATAGAAGCTTAATAGGTTGTCTAATGTATTTGACTGCAACCAGGCCAGATATCATGCAGGCAGTGAGTCTGTTATCAAGATACATGCACTGTGCTAGTGAAATTCATTTTCAAGCAGCAAAAAGGATTTTGAGATACGTTAAAGGTACTGTTGATTATGGAATAAGGTACAGTCAAGTTAAAGATTTCAATTTTCATGGTTTTTCTGATAGTGATTGGGCTGGATGTGCTGATGATATGAGGAGCACCTCAGGTTACTGTTTTACTTTTGGGTCTGGAATTTTTTCATGGTGTTCAAAGAAGCAGGATGTCATAGCTCAATCCACTGCAGAAGCAGAATATGTAGCTGCCGCTGCTGCTGTGAATCAAGCACTATGGATAAGAAAACTCATGACTGATCTACACATGAAACAGGAAGATTGCACTCAGATATTTGTTGACAACGAGGCTGCAATTTCTATTTCCAACAATCCAGTGTTCCATGGCAAAACGAAACATTTCAAGATAAAGCTTTATTTTTTGAGAGAAGTGCAAAAGGAGGGAGAAGTGCAGCTGATTTTCTGCAAAACAGAAGATCAAAGTGCTGATATCTTCACAAAGGCTCTTCCCAAGGAAAGATTTGAGTTCTTGAGGCAAAAACTAGGAGTATGCAGTTCCAAAACCAAGGAGGAGTGTTGAGAAGCATGATTTGTGGAACTGCTAACAGATTGCAGCAGTTAGTTATTCACTTTGCTATTCTTAGGCAATAGATAAGTCAAGTACGTGATATGATTCTGATTGTAGGATCTTATCTCTAGCAGATTTTTTTCCAGATTTTCTCTAATTCTGTTTTCTTTATGCTATATAAAAGCATGGCTTATGCCTCAATAAAATCAGACTTCTGCAATACGTATTCACTCTTGCTCTACCTTTTTCTGCTCTAATACCCAACACTTTCCCTTCTTTTATTGTTATCATAACTTAAACTTCTCATCCCTTTCTTTTCTTTTTAAAACTCCCAAACTAGGCCTTAGTTTTGGGGGGGAAAAGAAAGAAAAAGCCGATAGCCAGCGAAGAAAGGAAATGATTAGCAGGATGCGTACCCGCTGAGAAATCTCAATGGAATAAAAACTCATTTGTGTGCCGAATCCACTCTAGACCCAAATGCCATTAGCCTATCATGCCCAATTATTGGACCCATAAGCTTACTTGGGCCTTTGGGCCCTTATCACCTTTTTAACTGTCAGCTAAAAGATCTTTGTATTCTGGCTCATGTCACTCCCATCTGGATTAAGATTTTTGGAAGTTTTTCTTTTTTCTTTTTTAAAGAGTAAACACACATTGTACAATGTAATATACGTGATATATATATATATATAAAGCAAAAATTTAAAAAAAAGCCTTTTTTTTTTGGGAAAATCTAGCAATTCAAATGGGCTATTTTCAGTAAACCTATTCCTCGCATGAGAAGGAGAAAACAAAGATGAAAGAAAAGGGAAAAAGAAGGAGAAGAAGAAACAAGTCGCTCTTAACTGATGGCTAACCTAGCTCTTGAAAACCTAAAACACTTTAGATGGAAGGCCTAAGGTGAAACTCGATTGGTACCTTCGTTCATTGACAAATTGATTTGGACACAAGAAGGAGTTAGGGAAGAACGTAAGAGGAGAAAAGATTCATCCTATTCTTGTCCTATTTAGAAGTTGTCCAGCGGAAACATAAAAAATGATTAGCAATATATATGTAAACATATTTATTCACAAATCTAATACTTGCAACATATGTTTTTATTTATGAAAATCGTAATTGGACAATTTAGGGTGCATTTAATAAAATTGAAATTTGAAAACTAAAATATAAAATTTGAAATTTGAATCCATTAAATTATTAAATTGTTAAATATTAAATCAAATACATTTGAGTGTGTATCACATTCAGTGATAAGTGCATATCTTATTATTTCTTTTTTAGAGCAAATTTTGCCTGAGAAATTCAGTGTCATTTAATTAATTCATATATTCAATTTTTGGTTATCAAACTCGTTTAAATATTATAAGATCTAAATCCATTAAATTTAAGTAATGAATTGAGTTATAAACATGGCTTTAGTAGTGGGTAGTTTTCACTTTTTATGTGTATCTAAATGTGCATGTCAGACTCAATGAATCCCAACGAGAAAGTTTAATTCGAATTCATCAAATTATTCGAAGTACTCGAATTCAAGTCATGTTCAAATTTAAGCCTTGACCGAATAAACTCGGCGTCAAGTAAAGTTGGTTGAACTTGATAAATTTTTATCCTTACTGTAAGTAACTCGTGTGAATAGATTTCACTTTTCCGCATTTTCTTCCATTTGTTTTTCTTTTTCCTCTTTCATCAAAACAAATTATTAATTGTTATTATTAAAAACTGAGCAGCAATTAGACGTGCGCTGGTCCCATTTTTAGTCCTAAAAACTAGGGGTGGCAATCGGGTCGGGTTCGGGTTGACGGGTCGGGTTGAGCTTAAGTATAACAAGGAACCTGCTGACCCGAACCCGACCCGCCAACTCGAAACGGGTCAGGGTACCTGACACGAACCCGAAAATTTCGGGTTGGCGGGTCGACCCGAAATGACCCGAAACTTAATTTTAATTTATTAATTTATCACTGTAATTTCTAATAAAATCAATTTTTCACAAAATTAATTACATCATCAAGTAATAAAAATTTAAATAAATAATTTCAAACCAAATCTAAAATAAATTAAACATCATAAAAGTGTTTTATCCCAAACCAAATATAAAATAAATTAAAACAGCATAAAAGTAAAAAATAACATAATATATTATTTGTCCAAATATAATAATTTTAACTTCACACAAGTTAAATAAATTCATTTAGGATTAAGTAATTAATGTCTTTAGAAAAAAAGAATGATTTAGTTTAGTTAGATAAAATAATTTTAATGTTTATTAAATTAGTTTTAATTCGTAAACGGGTCACATCGGATCATATCAGGTCACCACGGGTTGACCCGAAATTGACCTGTTTTCTTTTCAAGTTCATCGGGTTCGACCCGATTCTGACCCGAACTCCTGAAACCTCAACCTAAACCCATTAATTTCGTGTTAGATTCGTGCCGTGTTTTCGGGTCGTGTCAGGAATTGCCACCCCTACTAAAAACACAACACAATTTCCCCATAAAAGTACAATTTAAAACCAGTCAAGTCGCGTCGGTTACACCGCAGATAAACCTATAAACTCCCAAGTGAAAAATACACCGTACAAGGTTGTACAATAATAGAAAAGAAAAGGGTACTTATGTCACATCGCATCATTGAAGTGGTCTCCCTCAGCCAGCTGGCTCTGTTTGTCGTCACGCGCTTTCGCGTCGCATTTCAGGCCGGAGACCTACCTTTTGTCCCCTACCCTTTGGACGTCAAGTTCCTCACTTCCTGTCCTTATCCTAGAAAAGAAAAAGGGTTAATTACATTTACCTCCTCGTAGTTTAGCCAAACTACAAACCAACCCTTAACATTTTGCCAAATAACATCTCACCCCTATTACTAACACCATCAAAACACCATAGACGGAAGGCATAAAATGACACATATGCCATCCAACTGAAATAGTTGAATGAAAGTAATTTTAGAAGTTGCAATTCGGATGAAGAGTAAAAAGGTAGGTGCAACAATGAAATTTCTCTACCGCCAAGGATCTTGAAAGAATACAAAAAGAGATCCCAACTTCGAGAGACAGAGGACTGAGTTTCCATTCCTGTCCAAGTTCTCAAATGCCAATGTGCGGTGGCTGAGGACCGCCGCAGTTCTCTCCTCCTTCTCAAACCTTGATTTATCTCCCTATACAATTTTTCCGCAACTTTTACAAATCCACTTGATGCACCGCCATGTCTATCGCCTTTCTCCACCCTTGGCTGTTATCTCTTCTAATGGAGTTACACATGTCAAACCAAATTCATGGGTTAGGAAAGAAAACAAACCCGTGCCTTATCAACTCAGTCGGGATCTTCTGGATCTTCTGTCCAATATTTTATATCTATTTTCCTGTCCAATACAAAATCACGTAGTTTCACTTATTATATCTGTTGATATGACACATAGAAAAGAAAGGCTGTTTGGCTACCTTATGCTTTCTTATTTTTTCTTTTTTTTTTAGGTTTCCTTTGTTTACATAACTTTGTTACAATTTCCAAAACCCTATTATTACCGTTACAATTCCCAAAACCTGTTGCCACCATTTTCTGCTCTTCAACAAAATAATTTTTTTGTCTAGTGTAAGTGAAAGCAAATAATTTTGGGAACCTCTATCCAATAAAACAGCCAAACAGTCTTTCTTTTTTATGTGCCATATCAGCAGATATAATAAGTGGAACTACTTAGTTTTGTATTGGACAGGAAAGTGGACATAAAATATTAGATAGAGGATTCCGTCTACAAACCCATCAATAAGAGGGAGTGTTTTTTGGTTTTTAAATCTAAAAGTGAGGGATAAACAAGTGGTTTATCCAAAATAACACAAACTTATATGTTTATGATGACAACGGGAGCATATCCACATATTTCTTCTTGAAATTCCTAGACTTCAACATGCCATGACTGAAGTTAGTCAGTTTGGTGCTCACGATTTAATTATGGCAGAGTCAATGTCAAAAGCTGGCTTTTCTTCTTCTTCTTTTTTTTTGTGATAAAATGGTTGACTTTTTTTTTTTTCTGTTTTTTGTTAGATTTTGCTGCTATAAGTTTATTTTGAGAATCAGTGAAGTGTGTTTTTTTCAGATTTTGTGGGATGGATCATGATTTTGTTTTGCAGACTCAATAGCAAGAGCTGGCTTTTCATTTACCTTGATAAAATGATTGATTTTTTTTTTTCCATTTTTTGTTAGATTTTGCTGCTATAAGTTTATTTTCAGATTCAGTGAAGTGTGTTCTCTCTAATATTGTGGAATGGAGAAATAATTTACTGATGGTTGTAAATTCGAATGGAGACGCTGGCTGTTGCATCCATTTGAGCACTATTTTAATTATCTTGTAATTGTTGGTTCAAAAAAATTTCTTCAGCCCAAAAATAGTGTACAGAATTTTGCTAAATTTGGGGTTGAATGTACAGAGGAAGATCATGATTGCAGGCAGTAGTGTTATGTTGATGGCTGGGGTTTTGCCTTTTTTTTTTTTTTTTCTTCGAAAGATAGGCTTAAAAGTTCATTGATGGATTAAGTGTACAAAAGTAGCTCCCTTTTTTTTGTCACTTATCATCATTTACATTTACACTTACTCTTAGTCATAATCTAACATATACTAAGAGGGTGATCCAACAGGATCATGAAAAATCGATGAGGATTAAATCATCATCGGATCATACGAGTGCACAGCACCCATATAAATCTTAAGCAAAATCACATTAAATGACCTCCCACCCCACACTAAAGGTGATGGCCAACTCCACATAAGGGAGTTGGCTCAAAAGTAGCTCTCTTAGTAGGTGAAGATCCGAATCCAAAACAGACAAAAGAGACAGGCTAGAAGTAGTGGGAGCCTCAAATGTTTACATTGATTGATGGCTGGGGTTTTGCTTGGAGAAGTAAAAAGGTGTCCCGATAGAAAGGTTAGACAGGATGGATATTTTGGGCAATTAAAGTGCTCATTTTTGTTCACAACGTTAAGAAGCAAGTAGTCAACATTTGTTGACTAACAGAAGGGGTTATTTTGTTATGAATTTGTCAATTTTAGGGCCATTTTATTATTTGGCCAAACCTCAAGGACTGATTTGCAGTTTGGTTGAAACTCAAGGGAGGTAAATGTAATTAATCAAAAGAAAATTTTATGTTTACACTGCTCGTCCTTTATTTCTTCTTTTATTTTAAAATAAAGCTAGTAATTTACTACGTACTAATTTCTACTAGAACTTTTTTCCAATCATACATTAGGGTTAATTAGAAAGTGCGCCTTCAACAAATGCGTGATTGTACATTTGCCCTTATCGACATCGCTTCCATTTTAGAGATAGTAGAACTTTTTTTTTTAAATACTATGTATAAGTTTAATTTCTTCCCTGTAAATGGTTAATTAGATAGCAGTTCCTCCTACAAAAATTTTAATCTCTCCTCGTCAAGTTGATGAAATACGTATTACTTTTCGGTCCAAAAATAATGAGTATTAATTCAATTCTCATATATTTCATCTCCTTCCTTATCGTTAATTTGGATCAATTCACCCTCTATATTGTTAAAATTTCCACGATCTAATACAATATAGTGATCAAATCAACTTATTGTTCTTGGTGGGAATAGGATTTTGGATCTCATGCTGTAAAAGCAATTATTCGTATTTAAAAAAACAAAAACAAGGCCAATTATTTCCTAGTTTGGTGTGACTTGAGCAATTCTTAGGGCGGAGAAGATACAGAATTTGTAGCATAGGGGCTAAGTTACCATGACAGTGTACTAACGGTTTCTCAGCGGGAATGTTAATGTCATAAAGATTATTTTATATCTTTTTTTAGGGGAAGATTATTTTATACTCTCTCCGTCCCCACTTTGATAGTCCTGTTTTCCTTTTTCGTTTATCCCAAATTGTAGTCCATTTTCCAATTGAAGAATGTAGTTGTATTTTAATTTTCCTAAAATACCCTTATTCAATGTAAGTTGTTGTTACTATAAACCTACCTCATTTAATGAGAGTTGATTCTTTTTTTACCATCAATTTAAGTTCCCATAAAGTTGTACTTTAATTAATGTGAGGGTATTTTAGGAAAATAGATACCTAAATTGATTGTTCCAACAAAATTAACTACTTTTTATTAAACTGTGTAAAAAAAGAACCAGAACTATCAAAATGGGACGGATGGAGTATGTGAAAATGATCCTTGTACGTTTCGTAAGAATAGTGCACGTGACAATTAAAGTTATTAGGGATCATACAGAAAAGGACAAGTCACAAGCTTTAAAAAGAAAAAGAAAAAGTTGAAGTGATGGTACAAGAAATTGCTTAATTCTAGTTCTTGGCAAATGGAGTTCATATTTCGCATAACTGTTATTTGTTCGAACAGCTAAAACTAATTAATCAAAGTTAATCTTCAAGACACCAACAAGTATATACACTATCACAATTAAATATATGATATATATATGAAATTTGAATTTAAATTCAAAATTTTAATAAGTTGATATTCATTTAAACATGATAGTATATATACTGTCAGGGTATAAAAATTAATTCATTATCGAAGAGAAGCACATATCTTAGATGTATTTATATGGATTCATATTTTGCATGCTAAATTTTTGTCATTGTGGGCAAATTTCATATTTACAGTTGGAAAAGAGTTTCAAATTTAAATAAAAGTTATATATATGCCCCCAATTTAGGGATAGAGTAGGAAAACTAAATCTGTATTTCAATTGATTGAGAACAAAAAGGGTAAAACAATTTATGAAAATTCCAACCATATAACTTAACATAAATGGATTTTGTATACTTTTTTAACTAGGGGTGGTTATCAAGTCTAGTCATACTCAAGAACTGTTCGTATGCGACTTGATCTTGAACGAGAACATGGCTCGTGAGTTTGTCGTTTGAACTTGAACTTGACTTGAGAAGGCTTGAAATCCTTTCTAAGCCTTTTTGAGCTCAATTATTCAAGTTTAAGCTCAAGCATTTTAAGCGTAAGTATCATAAATCATATAATAGCAAATTTGTGTATAACTAATTACAATTACATATATTCAATGATTATATTATATTAATATATATATACTACTCGATCAGGCTAATTCCAATACTTGACCGATTGGATCCCCCTATTGAGTAGCTTGAGTTCACGTTCAAATTTGGTCAATCTAAATTTGAGTTTGAGTATTTAGCTAAGCTACTTGCACCTTAACTTTTATAACAACTCAAACAAATTCACTAATACAAGCCTTTGGCTTGTTGGTAAATAATACATATATGTAATGATAGTTTTAACATAAATTAAGTGTATAACAAGTGCCAAAAAAAACACCCATCAAAATATTCATTGTAGAAACATAAAATTAATAATGGTATGAAGAATAAATTTGATAATTAAGTAGTTGTGGACATCAACCTAATTTCAAGTATTTCTCTACTCTCTTGTATCTGTGAGTGGTAATTCAGTAATTATGTACCAGCGCACCCCATCTATTTTAGCCTCAGAAAAGACATATATGCTATTGCACCACCGCCCAGCCAAGCATAGCCAAAGTTCACTTACTCATTCCCCATTACCTCTTTCCGTTCACCTCCAATCTCATCTGTATCTTGATATACCCCACAAAGTTTATTCTTTTTCTTTTTCTTTTTTAAAAGAATCACATTATATATATATATATATATATATATATATATATATATATAAAAAAATCAGGCATCTATAGTCCAGATATATATAGAAGGGGAAGGGTGGTTGCTGGGCTGGAATCTTGCAAATGTGATCTGCATGCTGAAGTGGGGTATTGTATATTGAATTCTTAACTGGGCTTGTGAATTTGGAGTGGCTATAGAGTTTCTTCCTCTCATAAAAATAAAGAAAGGAGCTTTAGTGATCAATGGCTAGGAGTAATGAGGTTGATCTTACTGACTCCAAGGTATTTACATGTTATTGTTCCTGATTTTCTTTCTTTTTGGCTTTGATGATCAGGTAATTATGTTTTATTACTTGGGTTTGCCTTAGATTCTTAGCTCGTCTGTTGAAATTTGGGTTTTGGGTGAATCTTGCTAGGTGCTCTGCCCCTTGCTCATGCGTGGCTCATTTTTAGTCATTCTGATACTGCATCTGAGAGCAAGCCTTACTTTTTCTGATTTTTAGACATTCTGATTCTGCACCTGCGAGCAAGCTTTACTTTTTCTGATTTTGGGGCTATAATTATGTACTTCAACTCTTGGTAGGGGTAGAGTATTCCTAGGATCTAGTTTGATGATGATCTGTTCTGTAGAAGTTCTTCCTTTTGTGCCAAGTTATTGCATTTCTATCAGTCTTTTTTAGTTTATTCAGTGTTGTACTTATTTTCTGTGTTTTGTGGTAGTTTTTTTTGGCTCCTAGTGGTTAATCTTGTGACTCTCTCATGTTCTCTTAACTTCTTCTCTCTAGATTCCTTAGTTTAACAGAAGTTGTAATGGCAAAGATAAATATAGACGGAGAAAGGAAGCTGCTTGTATATGCAATATTTTGTAGGTTTAATTTGATTTAAAGAGAAATGAGCTACAATCTCCGGACAGGCTGGGGATACTTGGTAGGAGTTATAATTCAGAAACTCTTAGGTATGTAGATTCAGAAACTCTTAGGTATGTAGATTAGCAGTTAACGGAAATGTAGAAGATAAGAGAAATCAAGTGCAAAAAACACCAGCTGAAGTGTTATGTTTAGACTTGTTTTTCAAAACTGCTAGCAAGAGCTTTCTTTAGAAAATTTAACAAACTATAAGAAGGTTTTGACATTTATCCCATTTCTTGACAGGATTTTTTTTATTGTGTGTTTTTTTTTAATTATTTTGAACTTAACATGTAGTCTCCGATTTGCTTATTGATCGCATGCTCTGTATAGATTGAGGGTATCATGATTGATAGTGCAGGCTTTGTCAGCTTTGGTACTTTTTATTGTGTTCTCAGTTTTTACTGCTTTTGCATTACAGCGGGTGGTTCCACTGAATACCTGGATCCTCATCTCCAAGTTCAAGTTGTCATACAAACTCCTTCGCCGTTCAGATGGGACTTTTGATCGCCACTTGGCTGAATTCCTTGATCACAGGGTTCCTCCCAATGCAAACCCAGTTGATGGAGTTTACTCTTTTGATGTTATTATTGACCGGGGAATCGGCTTGCTTAGTCGAGTCTATCGACCAGCAGAGGAAGGAGAAGGTTTGCCAACTCTGGCTGAACTTGAAAAACCTATCACATCTGATATTGTCCCTGTCATAATCTTCTTCCATGGAGGAAGCTTTGCTCATTCCTCTGCTGATAGTTCTATATATGACACACTTTGCCGACGTCTAGTTGGTGTTTGTAAGGCGGTTGTGGTGTCTGTTAATTACCGATTAGCACCTGAAAACCGTTACCCTTGTGCATATGAGGATGGCTGGACTGCTGTTAAGTGGGTCAGCTCAAGGAAATGGTTGCAGAGTAAAAAAGACTCAAAAGTTCATATATTTTTATGTGGTGATAGTTCTGGTGGTAATATAGTTCATAATGTTGCTTTAAGGGCAATAGAATCTGATATTGAAGTGTTGGGAAATATATTGCTCAATCCTTTATTTGGTGGAGAAAAGAGAACTGAGTCAGAAGTGCGATTAGATGGCAAATATTTTGTAACCATTCAAGACCGTGACTGGTATTGGAGGGCATATCTTCCTGAAGGTGCAGACAGGGACCATCCTGCGTGTAACCCTTTTGGTCCAAATGGTATAAGTCTTGAAGGAGTTAAGTTTCCTAAGAGTCTTGTCGTGGTGGCTGGTTTGGACCTTCTTCAGGACTGGCAGCTGGCCTACGCAAATGGACTTGTGAAGGCTGGCCAAGAGGTCAAGCTGATTTATCTGGAACAGGCAACAATCGGTTTCTATTTCTTACCTAATAATGACCACTTCCATGTTGTTATGGATGGGATAAGCAACTTTGTGAGTTCTAATCGTCAAATTGTCTAATCGAGGGGGTACTTACTGAAGATTGGCAATTTCTCTGGGTTCATTTCAGAACTGAATGGTAGCATTGAGCACTGAAGTCTGGCATTTCTCTAGGTACTCATTGTTCTTTTGGGATGGTGTGTGGTTGCTTTGTAAGATTGTATGAATATTGTAGGTACGCTTTGCATGCAATTCTGCTCCCACAGCTGGAATTAGTTGGGTCTCCAGGAGTATTCCTCCTGCAACTATTTCTTAGGATATAGCCTTATCGGCTTCAAGATTGTTGGAACTTAAGCTTACTAGTAGTTTGACGAGTTTCCGCAGCACTGTTTGTAGCAGATCAGCTGATTTAGGATTCAACTTTCCCACTTCTAGACCAGTGAAGAAGGAAACTTTAGGAATATGATTGTTGCAAAACAATTTAGGGCAGGTGCCCTAGCTGATGCTGCGTAGTTAGCTATACTAATAGAGGGCATGGATGGGAAAACATCCCATAATTGTATATACTTACATGCCTTCAAGAACCATGTGAAGGCTATTTTTAGTATTGTGCTGTTATTGCAACATTCATAGCATCTGTACTTCTGGTTGTTGTTAAAGTCAATTCCGCCTGCTAGCCCACACTCCATCCTCTCCCTCATTAAGGAGCTGTGGTTTGGGTGGCAAAGAAGAGAAGAGAAAGACGTCTCTGTCTGACGTTTGGGAGTTGAGTCAAAAGAGAAGAAATGGAAGAAATTGGATAGAAAACCAAGCAGCAATGCGAAAGCAAAAGCAAACAAGGTAGAAAAGCAATTGATGATATGTATTCAGATTGCCGCAACGTTAGCCTTTGGACACATCTAAAATCATCTCATTTTCTATATATGCTACCTGACCGCAGGAAAATAAACTTAATTATTTTCTCTCCTTTTCCTTTTTGTCATAACAAGTTTTCTCTTCCCAAACTAAGCTGAAAAGAGCATCTCTCTCTCTCTCTCTTACACACACACACACACACACATACTGCAGACGTTTAATGCTTTTAGAACAGCACAAGAAAATGTAGAACGAAATTTAACATATTTAAAGTAGTAGACGCTAGACAACGAACCTATAATCTCCCACCATGTATTAATCCGGAGTGTACTGTTTCACTATATGTTCTATTAACTTTTGAGATATGTGTCCAACAAGTAATCTAAATCAGACAACTTTTAACAGTCATCTTCACCAACAATGGCCTCGAACACTTGCAGAGACCATTCCTTCATCATCAACCGTGATCAGCCGCCTTCTACAATCCCCGAGCCCGCACTTCTGCCTTGCTAGCTCACTTTACGGCGAAGAAATAATTGCTTAAGAACGCATTGATGTATATACCTTCTGCATTTCACCTTGTGTGTGGATTATATGGGAGCAGTTGTGGCATCCACTATGGATAAGTAGCAACTTTTGGCATACTGATATAGTATTCTAACACATTTTAACCGAAATAGTGGTAGCAGAAAACAAACAAGTGGTTAGTTATTCGCGAAAAGTAACCTGATTTAGATAAGGTTTGGTTGTTTTAGGAACTCTTTTATGAGTTTATCTAGCATGACATGTTGGACTAGAATATGTATTTTAAGTATTTGTGTCATGTATCCTACTTGGTCTTCTCAACCCATATAAATTACTCCCTCCGTCCCAATATTAGAGACGTTTATAGGGAATGCAACTTTTTATGTACAGTGGTATCATTATTGACAGCCAAGCCTTTGTTCCAAATTTACCCCGTCGCAAGTACAATGGTCAGCTGCACTTTGTGTTTTTCATGGAGTAATGATTTCGTGGGTCCCATCTTAACCAAAAGCATCCCTTTGTATGTTAGAGACACGCGCTATTATTGGCCTTATAAAGTGAGAGTTAGTCTCACGTACTCCTCTGGCTTCTCCAAATGGATAATAAATAGCAGGTCCCACCAAATTTATTTGAATTTTCTAGCACATGCACTATGAGGGCAAGGACGGAACGTTAGAAGGAAAATAGTGTAGCGTGACTCTAATTTTGGGACAATGAAAAAGGTGAAACATGACATTAACAATGCGACAGAGGGAGTATCAGTTTTTTTTTGGAAGATTACCAACCACAGTTAGTAGACTTGAGACATTTCATGGGTGCTATTGCGACGAAAATCCTTAACTCTTTACCAAAATCAAACTTCCGCATTACTTTCTCTATAAGTGCTCGAGTCAGAACTTTTTTCTCACATCCTCCAGAGGGAAAACGAAAGAGATAAAGATGGACAAGACAGACAGCAAGAGTATACGTGTGAATAGCTTAAGCATGCACATAGCAGAGCTTGTTGCATGCCCTTTAGTTCTCTTCCTTCATGGTTTTCCAGGACTCTGGTACTCATGGTGCCACTAGATCCTCTTCATGGCAACTCGTGGCTATCGAGCCGTAGCTCCGGACCTCCGTGGCTATGGCAATACCACTGGCACACCTGTTAATGATAGCTCAAAGTTTAGCACCATTCATGTAGTTGGAGACCTCATAGGTCTTATTCAAGCTATTGCACGGTATTTGCACCTGATCAAGAGCAGGTGTTTGTGGTTGGTCATGACTGGGGTGCATTGTTGCTTGGCATTTATGCTTGTTTAGGTCTGATAAGGTCAATGACTTGGTTAGCTTGAGTGTTGCCTTTTACTCGAGGAATCCGTTATGCAGTTTGGTCGAAAGCTTGAGAAGTGCATAGGGGGATGATTACTTCATGGGCAGATTTCAGGTTCACTTTTATACTCTTCACTGAATAGTGTTTTGTTTGGACGTTTGGAATTGATGGAACCCACGTTTATATAATCTGAAGAAGTTGAAACAGTTTATATAATCTGAAGAAGTTGAAACAGAGAGGCATTGACGAGAACAATTTTATATATTTGTCTCATTCATTGATACCTAATATATACATGCATAGCAGCATAAAGGTGGGAGAGTTACACCAGAAATAGGAGCCTACATCAGACAAAGTCCTATATGTAGTCAGCAGCTAGAGTTCTACCATCTATCTAGTATCAGTTGGTTGAGGATTCTTATCATGCCCCCGCAAGATAGACGACAGTGAAACAAGTCCTATCTTGACCTTCATGGAATCAAATTGAGAGCGAGCAAGACGTTTGCTGAGAACATCAGCGAGTTGATCAGAGGTAGAAATGTGGGACACACATAGCAGACCATTTTGAACTTGATCTTGAATGAAATGATAGTCAATGGCCACATGTTTCATGTGTGAGTGAAAGACCGGATTGGAGCATAAAGTCGTGGCACCAATATTATCACAATAAATGACTGGTTGGTGCGGAAGAGTGATACCGAGCTCGCTAAGAAGAGAGCAAATCCAACGAAGTTCAGCAGTAGTGGAGGCCACTGATCGGTATTCTGCTCAGCGGAGGAGCGAGTGACAGTTCGTTGTTTCTTGGAGCTCCAAGAGATAGGATTATGACCAAGATAAATGATATAGGTACTTGTAGAGGTGAAGTCATCTTTGTTACCTGCCCAGTCAGCATTAGAGAAGCCATGTAATGCCAGAAGGGAGGCGCAATGAAGTGTGATGCTGTGGTCCAAAGTGCCATATAAATACCGAAGAAGACGTTTGAGGGCAGTCCAATGATCAGCTGTCGAGCGGTGCAGAAATTGAGAGAGCTTGTTCACCGTATAAGCGATGTCAGGTCGAGTGAGAGAGAGATACTGAAGACTGCCAACAACCCTGCAATACTCAATGGGATCAGATAGAATGGTTCCAGAGTGTAAAGTGAGAGGCGGGTGTGTAGCCAAAGGCATAGAGGCAGGCTTTGCTTCAGCCATCTTGGTGCGATGAAAGAGATCAGCAATGTACTTGCGTTGACTGAGGAAGAGACCACCTGAGTGAGAGAGAACTTCAGCACCAAGGAAATATGACAAGGGGCTAAGGTCTTTGAGGGAGAATCGGTGAGACAGCTGTTGAATGAAAGTTTGCACAGCCTGAGAGTTGTCGCCGGTGATAATGATGTCGTCAACATAGACCAGGAGATACAGGGCAATGCTGTGACTGGAGAAGATGAACAAAGAGGGATCGGTTGCAGAGTTAGTGAAGCCAGAGGGCAGAAGAAATGTGCGCAGCTCATGATACCAGACATGGGGTGCCTGTTTGAGACCATAAATGGCCTTGCGTAGCTTACAAATGTGATGAGGATGATCACGATCAATGAAGCCTGGAGGTTGAGACATGAACACATCCTTAGTGAGACTGCCTTGAAGGAAGGCATTGTTGACATCAAGTTGTTTGAGCAACCGACCTCGACTAACTGCAAGACTAAGGACTAGACGAACAGTAGTGGGCTTAATGACCAGACTAAAGGTTTCGGAGTAGTCAACACTTGGATGTTGGTGAAAACCTTTGGTGACCAACCGGGCTTTGTACCTGTCCATCGAACCATCAGGTCTATATTTAGTGCGAAAGATCCATTTGCAACCAACTACATTGTGATCAGGACGGAAAGGGACGAGTTGCGAAGTTCCATTCCGAAGAAGAGCACCAAACTCCTCAGACATAGCCTGTCTCCACTTGGGTTCCTTCAAAGCTTGAGTGATAGTGGTGGGTTGGAGCACAGCCGAGAGATTAAGTTTTTGAACTGGTTTACGGATGTTATGTTTGGAACGGGTAACTATGACAAAGAGAGAGGCTGGTTGGGGAGCTACGGAAGAGGGAATGGATTGTGTAGGAGACGTGGTGCTAGTGAAAGAAGGTTCAATTGTCGGGGTGGTTAGCGGGACGGTGGAAGCGTGAGGCTGAGAATTGGGTTCTAAAGGTTGGTGGGGAGTAGTGGTGGGAGACAAAGAAGGAATGGAAGCAGAGGCGCCAACGGGTAGCGTTATAGAGCACCGCTCGAATAAGGTGGAGGAGAGCCACAAGGTAGGGAAGTATGAGATGATGCAAAGGGAAAAATAGTTTCGACAAAACACACGTGACGAGTAGTATAGAGTCGATGAGTAGACGTGTCAAGACAGAGATAGGCACTTTGAGTGGGAGAGTACCCAACAAAGACACACGAAACAGATCGTGGCACAAGTTTGTGGGATGTATATGGGCGAAGCCAAGGATAGCAAAGACATCCAAAGCATCGAAGTTTAGTGTAGTTAGGAGGAGTACCAAAGAGTTTAAAGAATGGGGAGACGTTATGTAAAGTAGGTGTAGGAAGGCGGTTGATGAGATAGACTGCGATGGAGAAGACAAATGGCCAATATGAAAGAGGCACGGAAGCATGAGAGAGCAAATAGAGACCAGTTTCGACAATGTGACGATGACGGCATTCGAAGTACCCATTGTGTTCAGATGTGTGAGGTGGAGTTGTAAGATAAGAGACCCCATTTATGGTTAAAAAGGAAGAAAGTGCTTGATATTCCCCCCATTGTCTAAGTAAAGGGTGATGATTGGTCGAGCAAAGAATTTTTCAGCGAGAGCCTTAAATCTGATGAAGACGTCACGTGTGTTAGATTTGCGTTTGAAGGGATATAACCAAGTATATTTGGTGAAGTGATCAACAAAGATGATGTAATATTTGTAGTTATTGACAGAAATAACGGGTGATGTCCAAACGTCAGTGAAGACAACCTTAAGAGGTGAGGAAGTAGAGAGTGAAGAGGAAGAGAACGGTAATTTATGACTCTTATTACACTGACAGGAATTATAGTTAAAATTGAGATCGGGTGGAGAGGAGACATCCAAAGTAGACATTGATAAAATATGCTTGAATGTGAACAAAGAAGGATGGCCGAACCGATGATGCCAAACAGGCAAGAGAGCCTTGACACTAGAGAAGGCAAGCAATGGTGACTTCGAGATAGAGATCGACCATTCATAGACCCCATTCTTGGTCTGGCCTTGCAAAAGGAGTGCCCCCGTGCGGAGATCCTTCACACAGAAGGAAGAGGATAAGAATTCAATGGAAGTGTTGTTAGATTTGTAGAATTAGGAAATAGAAATTAAATTACGTTTCATGGTTGGAACGCATAGGACATTGGAGAGAGTAAAGGAGGAGGAGGGAGTGTTGAGTGAAATAGAACTCGTATGGGATATGGGGAGACCAGAGCCATCGCCAATCATGATTTCATTAGTTCCATGATAAGGACTATGGAGAGCAAGATTGCGGAGGTCAGTGGTGACATGATGAGTAGCCCCACTGTCGAGCAGCCAAGGTGTGTTGAGAGGATCGAATGTAGGATGGGTTGCTATATGGGCTTGTGTCTGCCAAGGAGGAGATGTGCCAAAGGAGGATAAAGCAATGTGACGAGAATGTGGTTGCGCATGAGGAAACTGTTGGCGAAATAGAGGGCAGCGGGAGATAACATGGCCTTGAGTGCTGCACCACTGGCATCGGCCAAGGAATGGGCAAGCAGCACGGCTGGTTCGAGAGTTTGGCGGGCCTTGAGACTGGGCAAGCGCTGGTGTAGGAAGTTGAGAAAACTGACTGCTAGCAGACCAGGAAGGTCGTTTGTTACCATAACACGGAGTGGAACGAACAGTAGTAGCATGAGCGGATGCCGATAGGAGTGATGAGCTTGACAGATTACGTAAAGACAGCTCCTTGTTTAAGAGTTTTTCATGAAGTTCATCGAATGAGATGATGGAGTCTCGACCATTGACAGCGTCAATAATGGACTGAAAGTTTTCATCAAGGCCGTCCAGCACTTTTTCAACCAAATCTTCATGATCAAGTGGCTTCCCAAGTGCAACAAGTTCATCAGCTTGGGTTTTGATGGATTGCATACATTCTATGATGGACTGAGTGCCTTTGGTGATATGTTTCAGTTTGTCTCTGAGTTGCTTGATGTGACCGTGAGATGGGCGAGCTTATGTATTGGCTAGAATCTGCCAGGCTTCAAGAGAGAATTGGGATTGAGTGATAAGAGGGACAAGAGAGGGTGAAAGGGTGCCTACAAGAGTACCAAACAATAGCTTGTCCTGACGTAACCAAGTTTGGTATACAAGATTGGATGAGACTGTATCATTAGTGTTGATGGTGGGAGGGGGGAAGGATAGGAGCCATCAATGAATTTCTTTAGATCATATCCAATGAGGATTGCTTTATTTTGTGTTTTCCATGACAGATAGTTGGTGGGGGTAAGTTTGATTGAGTTGTGGATGGTGATCATGGTTAAGGGATTAGTGGGTTCTTGAGTATTTGGAATGACAGCTTGAGTTAAGGAATTTGATTGAGTGTTTTTTGCAGCCATTGAAATATAGAGAAGAGGAAGAATTTGCTTGAGATGGTGGGATGTAACCGAATGTTTAAAGAGCTCGATATGGCTCTGATACCATGAAGAAGTTGAAACAGAGAGGCATTGACGAGAGCAATTTTATATATCTGTCCCATTCATTGTTACCCAATATATACATGTATAGCAGCATAGATGTGGAAGAGTTACACCAGAAATAGGAGTCTACATCAGGCAAAGTCCTATATGTAGTCAGCAGCTAGAGTTCTACCGTCTATCTAGTATCAGTTAGTTGAGGATTCTTATCATAATCTTGGTAATCTTGTTTAACTTCTTGTTTGGTCAAATTTATAAGAGTATCATAATTTTCCCTAGTCTTTAGTCATAAGTTTTTCTTCATATATACTGTATCGCATTACGAAATCAAAGTATATTATTAAAGATAGTAGTGATACCAGATCTTGAAGATTGATTATTTTTTTCATAATCATCGAAAGAACTTTTTTTTTGGGTCTAAGATTTATTTAAATAGAGCCCAGGTTTCGAAATGTCAACAAGTACAAAGAACTAGGTAAACACGAATTCAAGTAAGAGCATTTTCATATTTGTACTAGTTATACTACTTGAATCCTTGATGATTTAATGAATAATAAGAAGCTATAGTTCTTTGCTCTTTGTTTATTTGTTGATAAATGTCCCTGACATCTTTTGCTGCCTAAAATCCAGCAGACATTATAGCCAAATGGGGACACGCTCCAGAAACTACAAAAATTGATCAACAAGAAGAAGCTATGATGTAGTGACCGAACTTAGCCAGGCAACTTATACGCAGACAAAGCAAGAGAAGTACAATATTTTTGTTCTAAAAAGAATTGAAGAATGTAATTTGACTGTTCCTTTGTGTGGAAAAAGTGGAACAGAAGAGTGGATTAAAGGTTGTAGTGACAGAACTTAACCAGGAAATTCTTACAAGAACTTGACAGTGTCACGGTTTCACAGATAAACTGATGAATATAATGTCCATTTGTATATCAAGGACCAGGTGAAGTAGAGGCTGAACTTGCTCAGATTGATGTTAAAGAACTTTTTCAGAAATATACTCGCATATTGAATTCCTGATCCCCTGTTCTTCCCCAAGGGTCAAGCCTTTGGCCTTTCACCTGATACTCCAGTTGTCTTGCTTTCTTGGTCGACCGATGATGATGTCGATTATTATGTCAGTAAATTTAAGAAGACAGGCTTCATGGGAGCAATAAACTACTATCGTGTTTTGAATCATGTGTAACTACCCTTCCAACAGTATTGGAGTTTAGTATCTTTCGAAAGTTTATATGTACATCCTTAGTTCTGTCAACTTGCTTTCTTTTATCATTTTATAAATCCTTACAGCCCTAACTCCTAAATGTTCTTTTCGAAGCAAATATCAGTGTCAAGTTTGGAGATCATATGCTTATACAAAGTTCTTATACTACATTGCAAGTAGGGATTAATATTCTCCCTCAGTGATTTTATGTGATGCTGTCTATATTACATTATACTTGTATTATAAGGGATTCGAAGAAAACTTTCATAGAACTACCAAAATAGGCATCCTTTCAAGTTCGCTGGTACAAAACAATTTTCTAGTATCAGTGCATAAGACTAATCAAATAACTGATTCTATATTCTACCCTGGTGGCTTTAAGAAAGATGTGTCATTTTTGGAGGAAGCAGTTGTAATCAAAGATGCGGCTCACTTTATCAACCAAGAAAAGCCTGATGAGATTAGCAAGCATATCTAAGACTTCATTTAGCAGTACTGAACTTCTGATCTTCCTTTGTTTCTCATTTCCTTAGACAACATTTTCCATGCTTCAGTTACCACCTTTATCTGTTATGAGTCTTATGACTTGAACGAGAGGATGGCATTTGCATTCATGGTTCAGAAACTTGTTGATCCGGAAGCTTTGTAGTTCTATCTGAGGAAACAAATGTATAAATGTGGGGCAATAAACTTTAGGATAATTTTAAAAACCTTCCTTGAGGTTTCTAACAGTTTCACTTGACACTCTCAAACTTTGAAAAATCTCACTTGTTTCTCTTATTTTAAACTTTTTGTAATATTTAAAATCCACTTCGAAATACAATAATCATTTCTGATCTTAGGTTTGGGTGCTGAGAGCACTCGGGAGGAGAGAACAAAGTAAAGGAGGTGGGATTCACTCCCTATAACCTTTTTGGCCCAGTTGAGCTCTTCCTTAGATAGGTTATGAGTAGGAGTAGAATTAGTGTAGAAATTGCCTACTGACAAACAAAAAAAAAAGTTATTTCTTTCATTTCCAGTTCCTTTGTATCTCTCTCTCTAATTTCTTTCCTCATTCTTTCTTCTCCTTTTTCATCTTCAACCAATCATCATTTTCTCCGATTGAGATCTTGACACACCCCTCCTTCTTAGTGTGGGGTAAGAGTAGGAGTTGAGTAAAAATTATCGTATTGATCAACAAAAAAAAAAAAATCAGACTTCTTGACCGTGGCTAAATTTTACACCGATATATATTTTAATCCATTATCAAAATTAACGTGATGTTAAAGTATGAACATCTGCAGATTTATTAATTGTCAATGAAAATTGATAATTATACATGCCTTTTGTTAGCTGAAGTTTCCCTTTTAGAATGCGTCATGATAGAGTAAATTCTCAAAAAGTGGGAGTTTTTAAACTAACATCCCAATGATAATATCCATGAGGTGTGATGGATCAGTGCAATTCACCAGTTGCCCTAGCTATACAGGACTGGTCAATATACAGTATAAGAAAACAAGATATCACTGTTGACTGTAAACAAGATTTGACTACCCCGTTTTAGAATTTATTAATTCAACATGTACTATTGCGTGGATAAAATTATGATTATCCACTGGTAAAGTTGCAAATAGTAAAATTCTGTTTTGAAAAGGCTATTGGTCCAAAACATAGGCATTTAAGGTTGCTTTTTTTTTTTCAATACGATAGCTTCTTATACTATGGAGAGGGGGAGGGCCTGAAGAGATCCTGAAGTAACCCGGAAGGGACTGAACCACTACTGGATCAGACGAGTACACTACGCACCCGTTTGAATTTTTTAAACAAGGCTACAAACCTTGCCTCCCACTAACCCTTAATGCATTTGTGATGGCCACCAGCCCAAAGGCTGGTGGTTATCTAAGGTTGCATGGTATACAATTTATGTCGCGATCAAGCTAAATGAAGTTAGGTCGATATGAGATATTAATCTTAAAAAGAAAATAGTACCCCATATTAAGCCAACCTTATATGGTTCAAATCAAGACGTCAGTTGTTGGGTACGTTGTTCTGACACCAATTTTCAACCATAAAAATGGGGAGACGGGGTAGAGACGGTTATCAGAAGGATCGTCCCTGAACAGTGCACGGCCAGAATTTGGCCCAAAAAAATTGTAAGGTGCAGATCATTTCTTGTACCTCGTTTTTAACAACGTGTGTGGAACCCACAAAATTTTGTTTTAAAGTTACGCTGTGTGCAAACAAAGTTACGCCGTGTGCAAACAAAGTTACGCCATGTGCAAAATACACAAAACCGTTAGGAACCGTTGCACCTGCAACCGTTCCTGCCTGTGGTCCATAAACATGGATTAGTGCCACTCTTAATCCATCTAGTGAATTGAATTGTTGGAGTATGGTAGATGTAAAACTTCTTTTATGCAACAAATTATTATTCGAACAAAAAAAGTATTATTGGATAGAATAAAATATACGAGACTGCACTATGAAAAGTTTACCATATAATCTATACTATATATAAAGCCTAAGAAGGGGTTTGGGGTTAATATTGGGATTAACATTTATCATCATTTTATGAATTTTTTTTGTCCCTATAAAAACTATTTTTATTTTAACTACTTATAACTATTCATGACTATTTTTACTTTTAATTGTTTAAGTATATATTTTCAATATAACTACCCCTAAACATTATAATTGCTAATATAAAACTATTTTATGAAAAATATTTTAAAGATTAAAATTTGTTTTAATAATAAAAATTTTATTTAAAATATATGACCATAAATAGTATGTATTTTTTTGATTTGACGCACATTAAGTGTGCATCGAATACTAGTTTTAATAATCGCGGCCGGACCAAAAAAATCCCAGATTTCCGCCACCCTGCGCTGCTCCCTCCAAAACTGAGGCCCAATTTCAGCCCATACATTTTTGAGACAATCGTTTTAGAAGGTTCACGGCCATGATTAGGCCAAAAAAATTTGTACGGCTCAGATCACTCCTTGTAAATAGGGATGTACGCGAGCCGAGCCATAATCGAGTAGCTCGCGAGTAGCTCGGTCAATGGCTTGGCTTGAACTCGGGTTGACCGAGTTCGAGCCGAGTCTCAAGCTACTCAATTGTCATTCGAGTCGAGTTTCGAGCCAATATTTTAAGACTCGAGGCTTGTCGAGCTACTCGTCGAGTCGGGGGTATTTAAATAATATATTTATAATTTAAATAATATATATGTATTATAATTATAAAATGATCATTATGGGTATAAGTTTTACGGAATTTACAATAAACTCTTCTTTATAATAAAATTTCATAATGGCAAAAAAGTAATAACATAATTGTAAAAAGACCTAAAAAGAAAAAATGTCTAAAAAAGGAAAGAAAAGACGAAAGTGTGTCAAAAAGTTTGATTAGGCTCGACTTGATAAGACTTGACTAAAGGTTAAGGCTTATCGAGTCGAGTCTCGAGTTTAAAACGAGTTTCTCGAGTCAAGTTTCGAGTATCGATTCTTTGTACTCGGTCGAGCTCGAGCTTAGGTATATATGAGTCGAGTCGAGCTCGAGTATAACAATACTCGAGTTTGATTTGGTTCGATTACATCCCTACTTGTAACTTGATTTTCACGTTGTGTGGGACCCACAAAAATATTGTTTTAGTATTACTCGCTGTTGTTCTATTATTACACCTTGTACAAATGATATTACACCATGTGCAAATGGTATTATACCTTCCGGAACGGTTGCTCTGACAACCGTTCCAGCCCGGATCCATTTTCGAGTGGGAACGGTCGGTCCACTCTTAACACCTGCCATTTGTTAAACGAACTCAGAAATTTTTTTTTTTTAAAAAAATCGTGCCTTTTGCCTTTCCTAACCCATCAAATTTCATTCTTCCCCTCATTAGTCAGTGTAGTCGTGTCTCTCTCTCTCTCTCTCTCTCTCACTCTCACTCTCAGTGAGCACTCTCACTCTCTCCACCTTCTCATCTTCTTCCTCCATTTTGAATTGCTACTGGTTTCCAAAATTCTGATTTCATGCTGGGCCCTATTTGAAAACATATATTTTTTTTTCTAATAATCTTCTGCAGAAAAGAAGAAAAATCTCCTTTTGATTTTCTGTTTCTTTTTCTGCGTTAGTTTTTTACCCAGAGAGAGAGAGAGAGAGACTGTGTGTGTGGAAGATATTTTCTGGAGTGTTATTTTCCACCGTGAAGACTTGGAGGCTAAGGCCTTTCGCCTACTTCAGAAATATTTCAGGTACATAGCATGTTTTTTTGTTTGATCTGTTTCTTTTTTTTTTAATTATATCAAGAATTTTGAACACAGGATTTTCTTTTTTAGGAATAGTTTGAATGCGATGATGTTAACTATTTTTTTTAAAATTTTATGTTGATTAATGAGTGCTGTTTACTTAGTGTAACCAGAAGCATATTTTAATTTCTCGTTTCGTAACTTTGCAGTATAACTATCAACATCTGAGGCCATATGCAGGTAATTTGTGTGAGCTTCCAAATTTCTGGAGTGTGTTAGTTGTGTAAGTTTCGTGGTGGCATGTAAGTGTCACAGGAATTCTTGATATTGAAGTTTTGCTCTGGATCTGTTTCTCTAGTTATTTTGTCCTTTCAAAGTTTGGATGCTCTTTTTTATGCTGTAATGTGCTGTGCTATATGGGAACCGATTAGGTAAATCCATTAGCTTAGTTTTATGATGGAACTTCCATCAGCTATAGTCCTTTTTCATATATTGGATGAGATCCTGACCTTTCTCGTTTTTTTCTGCTTGTATTTTATCTAAATCAGTCATTTGGAACCCATCTTTTGGTAAATGCTGCATGATTTATAGAGTGGAACATTCTTACCTGGTGATCAGTCCTCTGGACCGTTGGGTGGTTGCTATGTGACAAAAAATATTGGACTTCTCCAATCAGAAACCACCTGATCCCATACTTTCAGGTGTACGGGTGGTGGATAAGAGGACTGTCCCTTATTTTAGAACTTGATAAATTCTATGGTGGATACCATACTCTTGGTACCTTTCTGCATATGGATATGATTCCAAAGTATTAGTACTTTGTTTGCTAAGCTTGATGCTTCTTGTGATCAAACAAGAGGTACTTGCTGCCTGGTGTAGCTTGGGCTTGTGATTCTTAGGTGTCACAATTTGAAAGTTGAAATGTGAATTGGTTGACCAAAAGCAAAAGGCTGTTAAATCAGTTGACTGATCAAGCGGCTTACAGCTAAGATTGCATGTCTTCGATAACTTCAAATTGTCTTGTTTTGTATCCAAATTGAAGCGGCCAAGAAAACTCACTCATGCTAAATGGTTCAGGGACTTATTGAAGTCATCTGGTTTTACCAAGACTTGTTAGAGTTTGCTCAGCCCCTTGTTGCTTTTGGCATGACTGCAATTAAAGCTAGTTGACTACAATTAAAGCTAGGTGATTACAAAACCTTCAGAAATATTTCATTACCAGCTAGGATACAACCCATTGGGAGCCTTTTGTAGGCTCGGGGTTTGGCCAATTGTCACTAGGGTGACAACCCATAAGGAAGCCGAATCAACTTCTAATGCACTAATGGGTGATGAAGTGGCAAAATAAAGACCCTTAATAGAATTGTATATATGTATGACTTTTTGGGTAAAGTCATTGACCAATATTATGGTAGTATTTGTTTTGAAGCTATTGGTTATTTTACTAATGAATTATTGCCATTGGTTGGTGTACTTTGTCAAAGTTGTACATAGTTGTGTTTCAAGCTCCATACATGGACCGAGTATGTAACGTTAGGATAAGTACGTGAAAGTGAATAGCATGGTGGCAAGATTCTTTCTGATAGATATACTAATAGACCATTTCACAAGTAGGTAAATCCCACATATTTAGGTCTCACCTACTTGTGAGATGATCTACTGCTGGATCTGGTTTATAATAAACCCTTTCGTAGTAGGAAGGCTTAGCTTTGCAGTTCATGCACAGGGCTAGATGAGCAATGCTCAAATGCACATGGTTGGATGAGTGTGTGCGACTGCTTATAGCTTGATGATCTTGCTCTATTGGCTACTTTATAGCATAGACTTGGTTTATCTATGCAATATTGAGTCCATGGCTAATTTGATAAGCATGCTTGACTGCTCATGGCTGGATGAGCATGCTCGAATGCTTATGCACTGTTGACTAGCCAGCTCGATTGACTACTTTATAGTGTAGACTCGATTTACTTATGCAATATTGAGTCCATGACGAATTTGATAAATGTGTTTCATGTGATTTTCTTTCAATGGTGAGTAAGCATTTTAAGTAATGCTTCTCAGCATAGAAGCACCCTGTGGATCCCATTGGCGCAAAAGAGCTCCCACTATATGACTAATGTGTCCCTCGACACCTCATATTTGTTTGAAAATACATTTTATTTGTGAACTTTGAGATAGTAGATGACTTGGAAGTCTAAGAAGACCAAAAGTTGAAAAGTTGCTTTTTAAATATTTGATACAAATATAAAACTATATATTCTATAATTTGCTTCTTATTCTTTATTTGAATAAATTTGCCTAGTGTTTGCTTGTTATTCTTTAGAGAGGGAAAGTTTAACAAATGGGAGTAGGAAGTTAAATGCACATAACAAGAAGGGTGTAACTTTGGTCTGATTTTCATTTGAGAAATTGGTGACTCTTCATGTTTACAGATTATCAAAAATAGTATTATTTATGAAAACAAACTCATAGTCATTTAAGCAGGTTGCGAAGAAGTTGACAACTAGTCTCTAGAGGTCAGAGCTCTTCGTTTAGCCATTGTTTCTTTTGAGTAAATAGAATTAGTAACATTTTCAGATCTCTTCGTTAAACATTTTAAATAAATTGAATTAGTAACCATTGTCAGATTCTTCGTGAAACAAGTTAGTAAATAGAATTAGTAAGAGTGTAGTAACATTTTTTATAAACCTTAGACGGAAAGTGGAAGCTTGTATTTGAATGTGTTGGATTGAAGGGAAAGGGGCAGGAACGGTTGTCAGTATAACTGTTCTTGAATGTTGTAGTATCATTTGAACAAATTGTAACTTATTGTTAATTCCTTGTACAACTTCTCGACAGCAGTTTGATATTTGATCCTTGTTCACGTGGGCTCATATACTAACTGTGTCCTTTTTATGAGGTTGTACAAATAGTGTCAGTAAGATATTACTTTGTTTACGAACAGTACAGTTGTATTGACAATTGTTTTTGCTTCTTTCCCTTGATTGAAAATTTATTACATGCTTATGTTGGGTAGTTATTGACTCGTGGCTAATTTCTCGGAATATATCTGCGAAAAAAAAAGTCGGGAAATTGTGGCAATTAGAAGCCCCGTTTTCTATTATGTGCCCATTGTGCTTATGAAGTGCAGTGGGCCAATTGTTTATTTTTTTTAACTATAAAATTGCCCCATGCTTCGTAAGCTGCAGGGCAGATATATATATATATTTTTTAATTTAAAGAGGAAGCACGGCATGATAGTAATTTTATTTTTAAAATTTTGAAGAGCTGTAAGCACGGCAAATTAAGCTTTTTTTATTTTTTTAAATGAGAAATAGAGCTACTAGCCGTTGATCAATGGCTAGTAGTGGCTAGGACACTACAAAACCCTCTTCACCACTCCCAATTTCATAATTCTCAATTCCTCCTTGTAGAGTTGGGACAGAGGCCGAATGAGAGAGTTTAGAGAGAGAGAGAGATGAAAATCAAATGAATTGAGGAATTAAGGGTCGGGAAAAGAGGGGGGGGGGGTTATCGTCCCAGAACTACCATGTCAAAATGATGAGGCAGGTCATAGACGAATACTGGTGGCTACTTTTAGCCTTTGTAAATATGTTAAAACTGACTTTTTGTAAGAAAGCTGCAACGTTTGCTTGGTTTATATGCATGATCTAATTGTTGCAAACTGTGGCTTTATTAATGTTTGTTTGGGTAAAGATCATAGTAAAATGCTTGATTCTAATCGTATATTATTAAAAGATACTTGACAAAGAAGAGAGTCTACATTTGAATTTAGAAGAATGCAACATATTGATAAGTTCGATGTCTATCGTTCAGTCTTTGAGATGGTTAAGATTTCAACTTATAAGAGTGGGAGGAATGCATTAAAAAAAAACTATTTGGTAAAAATAAAAAATTCGCATCTTATTCATGCACATGTTCGGTGTCAGTTCAATGAGCATCTTTGTGCATGTCTAAATATTTAAGTGTAGTTCCATGTGAAGAATGTTTCCAAGTACTTGGCGGATTGTTTTACAGGAGGATGACAGCTTGACATGTGGAGCAAGATGTATTACACAGGCGATGACTAGATGTATACTAAGCCTCTCATGGATTTTTATGGTTGATTTCTTTTTCCTTCTTCCCTCTATCAATGGCAGTATGTTGATTTTGAATATGTGAGAAATCATGTGTCTTTTTGGGACGGGTTGTAGGTTTTAAACTTTTGCTTTGAAAAACTTGAAGAACTTTTAAATGGCCGAGGCAGATGAGGATTTGAAATCGAGGAGAACGGTTTTTGTAACAGTTGGGACAACTCATTTTGATTCTTTGATTAGAGCAGTGGACACTCAGGAAGTTAAGGAAGAAATTTTCAAAAAAGGCTGTACTCACCTTTTAATTCAAATTGGTCGTGGTTCCTACAATCCTGCAAAGGTAATTGTAAATATTTTGCTCCCTTTACTCTGATTGCTCCACTAAACAACCTTGTTTAGTGGAGCACGATTGGTGGAATGGTGATGAACTATCACCTGAAATTTGCTGTTTTGTTCAGATTTTTTATTGGAAGACTTCATTGTTACAAAATGATGATTGAATACATATGCCAATGCGATTGTTGCAAGAACAAAATGATGATGATAAAGTTTATAAAGATAATGGTCATCCAGTTATCCTGTTCAATTTGTTCATGATTATGGTGGGATGTTTCAGTAGTTTCTAATGGAGAAGATGCATGCTATTGCTGTAAGGACCCAAGGCCTTTGCTTGGGTTTGTGTAATACTCTCAATATAAATCTTCATGAACAACTTCTGTGAATATATTTTGTTGTGGCATCTTTTTAAGATGATATTAGATTGTTATGTATCGTCTAGGTGGTGTTTGCATTCTAACTTGCAACTCCTGACAGAATCTTGATGTATGGATTAAGCATAGGGTAGTGAATTACATGGATTGTCAATCTTGGCTCTTAATTAGTGGTAGTACCACTGTCAAGTCATGTAATCTTTGTGACCTATGTTGCACTCAAGCAAGAATGAATGCTGGCCAACTGAAAAGGATTTTCCTTGACCACTGACATTAACGCTCATGAGTTTCTCATCTCTGACTTTTTGTGTAGTTTTGGAGGACTTTTAGGAGTAAATTTTCTTTTTGCAGAAGTAGCGAGTATGTGACGGATTAGTCAACTTGAAATTTTGTACCTTTAACTCTTAGGTAATTCACTGCCTTTTGAGTTGAATTTGCATGTAGTTTTCATATTGAAGAATTTTTTGTAGCTTAACTTTTGTTATTCTTAATGTGCACAAATTGGTTGGCAAGTGAGGCACTTGACCTTTATTCTAATTCGAGTTTGAATGAGGAATTGGGTTGATGTTATCTTTCTTGATTGTCAAGTGTTATAATTGTAGCAGTAGCAAGATTTGAAGGCTTATGTGAGATGGGGGAAAATTTTGAGCTTAATAGATTAAGGGTGCATTTGATAAAATTGAAGTTTGAAATCTGAAATCTGAAATCTAAAGTCTGAATCTATTAAGTTATTGAATTATTAAGTATTAAATCTAATACATTTGAGTGCATATCAGATTCAGTGATAAGTGAATAGCTTATCACTTAATTTTAGAAGCAAGTTTTGGCTAGAAAATTCAGTGCCACTTAATTAATTTAGATGTTCAACTTTTGGTTATCAAACAGTCTGAATGTGTTACGATTTAAATCTATTAAATTTTAAGTGTTGAATTGAATTATCAAATAGAACCAATATTAATGGAGTTGATAACCAATATTATCCTGAACCAATATTTACTTAGGTGATATAGTTGTAACTCAAGGAGTGCTGTCACCTATGTTTCTGTTTGTGTCAGCACCAGTTTTAGATATTGATTTTGTTAGAGTCTTATTAGCTGGACTTTTTTTTCGATAATATTCAAAGGGATTAGTTGTTGTTAAAATACTATTACATTAATAATTTGAGATTTGGTGTATACTCAAATTAGTATATAAGGAGCCTATATATAGAGTTTTACAAGAAGTGTCTTGCTAATCAAGACAATCAGCTCAAATATAAATTGATTAAATGTAATCAAATAAAAATCAAATAGGATGATACAAAACCAAATCAAATTACATATTTACAATTATGATAAAAATGATAAGAGACTTTTAATATATGGCAAGTTTATCAAAACTCTTGGACGCAATCAATCTCACTTCACTTTTGTTTTTTTTGAAGTCCGAGTTGGGCCAAGTTGTGCTCTGTGCGACGTACGCGCTCCGACTTGAGGAAGAATTTTATAATATTCTATTATAATTATAAATATGTGATTTGTTTTGATTTTGTATATATTTTTTAAACTTTTTTTATTTGACTTGATTATTTGAATAGTTTAAATTTGATTTGATTACCTTGATTAGCAAGACATCGCTTTTGGAACCCCATTTCCTTCTAATAATTATAGCTTATATGTACTAATCCGATCACACCATTGACTATAGCGAAAATTCTCAAATTCAAATTCTTTATGCCTTCTTAGTTTTTTTTCAGCAGTTGTTGATTTCGTCCGTATTATTTATACAATGGGCAATCTAATCTAGCAAGCACTAAGGTCATTTATTGTGAAATTCCTTAAAAACCTCATTCATATGCCTTAAGAGCAACTCCATGATAATCCGGCTAAACTAGAAGCTCCAAAGAAGTCAAAACGATGAATGTCAAATATCAGCACATTTTCAAGAAATCTGAAGTGTAAGACCCCATGTGCATCAAATTGAGGTCTTAAACCCAAACAATTAATCACAACAGTAACGATTGCTAATCTAGATCTTCAAAATGGCTTAACAAGACAAAAAAAATGACCTAATGATTGTTGGCGTTTTTTTTTTTGGGTCAATCAGCACCTGTCTACTTGACACGTACTTTTACTCCTACTCTAATACATTTTAGGAGAAGACTTAATTGGGTCTTACTGGAAGATGACGGGAACTAAATCACCATCGGACCTAATGATTGTTGGGGTTTTAAGTGATAGGAAATGAGACAAAATGCCTTGAAAGCATGGAGAAAGAGTTGCATGTTACCTAACCAAGCCCTAACTCCCCCAACCCCAAAATTTGCTCTAGTTTGCATATAGGATTCTACTCCAATCTTGAGAACTCTGGGAATATCAAACAAAGGAGTCTTTAATCTACCCCTATTGGAGTTCTTTAAAAGAATTCTTTGACAGGCAAAATTTGCGAGTTTATCCATTGCGTCAATAGAAGGCTAAGAACTTGAATAGGGGTACAAGTCGGGGAGAAAAAAAAAAAACTACCTGTAGTGGCATTGTTGCCCCATTAATTTTTCTACATATTTGTAGAGAATTTTAAATTTCAGTTCCGATTTTGGTTTGGTTCAAATATGGTTCCAACCAAATCGAATCAAACTGAACCATATTTGAAGCAAATCAGAATCGGAATCAGAATCGCGATGGCCTGCCAGGTTTTAAGGAAAAAAAAAAATTTCTGGCACAGCGGCCCTTTCCCTTTCTTAAAAAAAAAAAAAAAAAAAAAAAAATCTCATCCAGGCATACTTTAACACAGGACTTACATAGAGCCATATTTGGCGGATTTTTTTTGGGAAGTAACAATATTATGAGGATTTGGCCGTGAAAAAGGAGGATTTCAGGGGGTGTGGGGGAAGGGGGGTGGGGGGTTATTTCGTAGAAATAGCCCAGAAACTTATCTTATGGAGAATAACAGATGAATATTTCAACAGTCACTAGTAAGGGGGTACTGACAATATCTAGTGTTCTTCATACAGAGGAAAAATCTTTCGTAAGCGGAAGCCATTTTAGAAGCTGTAAACATTGAGACTGCATATCTTTGGCAAAGCTTGCCTTTCCTCTGCAGCTCTCTTGAGCCATCCTTAATCGCTGACTCTAAAGCTTCAACAAGAGACTCCACATTTGGTGAGAATGTATAACCAAACTCTTCGTTCAGTACCACTGTTCTGGTTATGCTTGGATAATTTGGGGTCAAAACAGGCTTCCCACAATGCATTGCCTCCATCAAGGTTAGATCCAACCCTTGAGGCCTCAGTGTAGGATTAACAAACACATCAAGCGAATTGTAAAAGTGAGACAATTCTGAAGGCTCCAGTGCGCCTAAAACCTTTACATTTTTCCCTAGTTCAGCGTACCTTCTCCCCCAAGGACCTGAACCTGCTACCAGTAGGAAAACACCAGGATGTCGTTTGGATGTCTTTGCAAATGCTTCATGAAGCAGGGGATGCCCCTTGTCCCTAACTAGCCGCCCTGCAATGCCCAATACTAGGCTCACATTGGAGGGCACTCCATATCTTTCACGAAATACTGCACCAGCCATGGGATCAGGCGTAAACTTTGTCTCATCAACCCCATTAAGGATGACATGCACATTTCTTTGAGGCAGCTGATAGATGTTGACTAAAACCTCTCCTGCACTGTCACTAATGCAAATATGCTGTTTATAGATCGAGAAGAACCTAATCTCATTAAGCAACCTTGGCATTGCTTCTTGTAGCTCAGTCATTGGTCCGGACAATTGCTCCTTTGGGTTGGATAAGAGCTCCTGGAACAGTTTTGAATGCATTATCTCATACCACACCCCATGCCAAGTTACTGCCACTTTAGGCACCACTCTTGCACGCCAATATGGCAGTGATACACTCTCCGTGTGGACATAATCGAACTCATTCATCTTGTTCTCACGATTGAAAATGTCAAATGCTAAGGAGCAATTAACGGAGCCATGATCATTGGACGCGAAATATACGTGAAGATTACCTCGATGAATGTCCTCGTGAGCCCTTCTATCAGAAGGCGCAGTAAAGATATGTATTTCATGCCCCTTAGCAGCAAGAGCAGTGTATAAAGTCGAAGCATGACGTTCCATGCCACCAGGAGCTGCACCAATAGGCCAAGATTTGGAGAAGACTGCAAGCTTTAGCTTCTCGTTTGCTTGTCCAAAACAAAGCTTGTTCCATGGGAATTTAGCCTCACGCAAATCACCCCTGAAATGCACCTCTCTGGACCATGATTTTGCAAAATCAGCCAGTGGAGAAAAGAAGTAAATGAAGGACGCAAGGAAGAGAAGTGCAGCAATAATGGTTGAACATTTCAAGAAACACAATTTTGGACGAGAATGAAATTTACGATTAGAATGCTTCAACCCCATGATTGATGTCTGCTGCTATTAGAGCTCTACTACAGTTTTGATTCTTGCTTCATTGTATTGTGTTCAATGTTAAACATTTAATGGTGCAACCCACTGATGCCGGAGATCTCCTCGTGCTTGTCAACTTTTCTGGAATTGCACAAGATCACATGGCTGTTCCGAGAAATAGTCAACCTGGACACACATTAACTTCAATAAGATCTGACTTTCTTATAGATTGACTTAAATTTATGTATTGACAATAAGATCTGATTTCTTATAACTCGTCAACTTACCCTGTATTGGGCTCATTACCCAAAAGCAGTGTTACTTTTGTTCTCCCTAATTTAGCTTATTTTTCTTCTAGACAGAACATGGGTCTGGAGATTTTGAGCCTGGATGCCAACCATGTATTGGTTTCTGTTTCTTTCTTTTTTTCCCTCCTATTTCTATGTTAATTTCTCTTGCTAATTCTGATAATCTATAACTACCTTATTAGAGCCAAAACAATAAAATCCATTAGAAATTGGGAATGGGAACACTAACTAAAGGGTATCGAGGCAAGGCTTAAGGCCTAATTCTAGATCTTATCAAACCTTCTATAATACCCGTACATTGAAGCTATCGATTACACCAATCTAACAAAACTTCCAAATTACTTGTTAGCTTCCATCAAATTGAAGTTATCTAGCAAACAAAACAAGCTCCTGCTACATATGATTGGAAACCCGACCTCCAGATTCCAAATGCAAAAAGCAAGAAAAAGGGAAAAAAACAGAAATTGCTTGTTACTTGAGAGTTCCATTGTCTCACTTTTGTCCAGTAGAGTAACCATCTGGACCCTTTTCCGCCTTTTGGTTAATTTGCTATTTAGTATAATCTCAAATTGAGGACCTAGTGAAAATGCCAATCTCATGTGTTTATTAGTTTGATTATGAATTTATTAGCACAACCACCATTAAGAGGGTCAAAATGAAGGCCTAAATGGCATGATGCTCTATGAGCAGCAAATGCTTTGTGGATGTAACCCTCCCTATTCCATTAAGAGGCAGAGCCTGTAAATTGCTAAATACATATATAAACAAGTAGGTGTATAGTTTCCTGATCGGCTGATCCTCGCAGACCTAAAACTGCAAAAGAACAACATAGCTCAGGACAGCAGACAAATGTGATATCCATCTGGACACCCTAGAGCAATGAAATAAGAAGCATATTCGTTTGAACTTCACTCTGGGCTAATACCTGCAAGGCCAACCTGAATCATTTGATTCATTTGCTGAGTTTACTTCTACAATAATCAGAAGTTGACTTAACATATTGGAATGGACAAAGCATAAATTTGCAAGCTTGCGTGCTCGTAAAAATCATCAGACTAGCGGTCAAAAACTTCATAACTTGATATCAGCATCAAGGAACATGAGTAAATTCTTATCAAGAGCAGTTCGAAAGAAAACCAAACTTGGCACCATTTGGCTTATGATTATTTCTAGTTAGGACTAAATTCTTGATAGATAACTAATAATCCTCAAGATATAAAAAGATTTTAATGCCCTCGAGTGACATATGCAAGTAAAATTGCAGCAAAAACTGTTGTTGCAGAGGACATAATAGTCCAGAAGCTCTTCTTCTTGTGTGCCTCTGCCACAGAGTTCTCCAAGATTTCAACTTGCCTCTTCATGTCCTCTACTTTGTCCTCTCTGCTCTTGAAAGCATGCTTGATTGCTACCAATTCAGCCACATATGGTTCAATTTCTCCATTCATCTCCTTGTCACCAGTTATATTCATTTCACCATTAGGACAAACCAATTCAACAGTCCTCCTTAAAACTTTCAAAACCTGTTCAGATTTAGCATCTGCTACTTCTAGTTCAGCCTTCGTAGCATCCAACTCTTTGCGTGCAACAGTAAGCTCATTCTCAGCAGAAGCTATGTCCTTCTTCAACCTAATGCAACAGCTCTCCAAATTTTCTTTTTCAGCTTTGACGTAACCATTTTCAGCCTTCAAAATCTCAACCAATTCAACAGTTTCTTCAACATTTTTCTCCATTGCCACAATCTTCTGCTTCAAGCTTATACCATTCTCCCTCTCGTCAAGAAGTTCCATTCTAGCTTCATCCCTTTCAACCAAAACTCGCTTCAAGGAATCTTTGTAATTCCCAACTTCAGATTCCAAGCTATAAATTTTCTCCTTCTGAACCCTGCAGGACCCTTCCATTCCTGAAACCGCATCCCTCAATTCAGTCACATGTTTTTCCAATTCAAGAATCTCTTTTTCCTTCCTAATTTTAGCCCCAGCAATTTCTCTGTTCTCATTAACTATCTGCTCCATTTTCTGCTTAAGCTCATCCAATTGCTTCAACGCATCATCTAAATCCTTCTCCACCACACCATTCTCTTCAATCAATCCCAAAAGCCTCTTCTCCCTCTCACTCTTTTCTTTCACCAATTCATCAATCTCGCTCTCCATCTCCCTTTCCTTGTCCTCTCCTTCAATACACCTCTTCTCCAACTCGGCCACACATACGCGCAATCTTTCCTCCTCCTTCTGCATAGTCCCCACCGTCTCATTAAGTCCATTTACTACTTCCTGCAACTCACTTCTCTTCCTCATCTCCACTTTCCTCTCCTCTTCAATCCCTTCTTTTTCCTTTACAACCCCCTCAATCTCCTTCTTCATTTTCTCAATAGCCTTATTGACCTCAATCAAACTCTTCTCCACCAGCTCTTTATCCCTCATCACCCCCTCAATCTGTTTTTCTTTCTCCCGTTTTGCCCTCACCAATTTATCATACTCACCCCTTAACTTTTCAGCCTCTTCTTGGACAAGTTTCTCTCTTTTCTCAGCTTCAATCAACTTTCCCCCCAACTCACTTCCCTCTTTGATTTGAGCATCAAGTATAGCCCTCATTGCATCCCTTTCTACACAAACTCCGTTCGAGAAACTCCTCTCATTATCAATCTTAACCACAAGCTCATTAATTTTCTCATTCAGCAACTCGATTTCCCTCTCTTTTTCACCCGTCACCTTCTCAATCTCACTTTTCTCCCGCAAAATCTCCCCCATTTCTCTCTCAAAGCCCTTCATTTTCCTCTCAATCTCATCCCTCTCCCTCTCAATCACCTCCTCAGCCTGTTGAGCAACAAAAGCAAACACCACACTCCTCTCAACATCCAACTCCACCACCCCCTCACTCAACCGAGTCAACTCGGACCTCAACCTCTCCTTCTCCGAGTTAGACCGAGTTAGCTCGGATTCCAGAGACCCTTTTGACTGCACAAGCGCCTCCACCTCCCGTCGGCGCTCAACAGTCTCCTTCAGAAGCCTGGCATTGAGGGACTTCAAGCTCTCAAGCTTCTCAGAAGCATCATCCATGGCGGCAATGTTTGCAAACGCGGCAGATTCTTCGTGATGGGTTTTCTGGGTTTCTTTTTCTGAGTTGTGGGTCAGCTTCTTCTTGGCCATTAACCCTTTGCTGAACTCAACAGGGTTTTTGCTCTATCTGCAATTCAAATACTTATATACTATATCTTTGGGGCTAATTTTTCCCCTAAAAGAAAAAAAAATTGGGTGGTGCAATGCAAGGAATTGAAGATTGGGTTTTGGAGATTTGGGATGGAAGATGAGAGGTCTAGGGTTTTTCCAGGATAGTATTTTTCTGGCTCTGGAAATTGGGAAGCGGGATAATAAGAATGGTGACAAGTGGAGAAGGCGGATGGGAGAGAAAACAGAAAAAAAACAGAGGCAAAACAGCAGCGATAAAAAAGCCACAGATCTGTTGGGGTTACATCTGTCTTTCTATTGGGCTGTTAAGAGACGTTGAGAGAACCAACCATTAACTCATTGCCACGTGGATTGCAGTATAGTGAATTGACTGAATTGTTCATCGGATGAGGTAAATGTGTGAGACGAGTACGGGATGGGTTGTTATGTTTTGAATTCAAATTTGGGTGGGCACTTGAATCGAGGCAATTTTTGACTTCGAAAAAAGGGATAATTTGAGAAACCTCTTGAGATGTGTCATAATACCACTTACCTCCCTTAAAGTTTTTAAAATTCATTTACCACCCTTATCAACATGAAAAGACATCAAAGGTCACAAATTGACAACATTGCCCTTGTTCTTAGCAACTATTTAAGCACAAAGCCAAAACAAAATAAAATTTTAAAACCAAAAAATATAAATTAAAAGAATAAATTGCTAGCTAATATTGATCCATATTTCTTTATATTGGAGTCGTGGTGAAATAGCAAAGGACGTAGATAAATTAAATTTAATCAAGATCAACCACTTAGGAGCATTTTGGTAAGTAATTAATACTTTAAAAAATTTCGTGCATAGTTAAGTTACAATTAAGGAAGTCAAGATATATTTTGGAGAATTATGTTTTAATTCATGGTGTAGTTTAAGTTGTATTAAAAACTAAAATAATCTCTTCATAAATGTGAGTTTTTCAATGTTTATATTTTGCTTTTGTTCCATAGGATTTTTTTTTTCTCTTTTTCCGCCACCTCCCTTTTTTTTTTCCTTACCCTAAAGTGATCTTTTGAAGCCTTTTTATACGAAACAAGGGTGGCTAAATCCTCATATCACTGGTTCCTAAGAAAACCAGATTTTGCTGCAATTTTTAGAGCCATTAGATGGCTTTTATTCCAGAAAATTATTGATCAAATCCTAATGGATGAGGTGTCCTTGTACTGGGGCTTGGAGGGAATGAAAATGGAGCAAAAAATTGCATCCAAATTGCTAGCGCAACACTTGTACTTCATGCTGGTTTTTGTACTAGCTGAAAGGAGAAGAATGATTTTCTTTTTTTTCTTTTTTTTACAAAATCTGATTTAATTAATTTACCTTTTTCTTTTCTTTTCTTTTCTTCACTTTCCTACGAAACAAAACAAAACAAAACAATCAAATAAAAAGTGAATTCATTTAAACAACAATTTCTGCTTATTCTTTTTTTAAAAATAAAAGATAACGATTAAATGAATTGATAAAATTTTGGTGTCTACATTATGCATTAGGGTTTTTTTTCCCACCTTGAAACATGATATATGAGACCAATTTCGTCGTATATGGAGGAAAAGTTTCCTTACTTTTTTTTATCAGTTTAATTATTTGCAATTACTACACTTGTGTATTGTGTCATTGTCAGCAAACTCCTTTACTTTATTAAAGATTGGAATCAAATGAGACTAATTTGAGAAGTTACAGTGCAGTGTGTCCAAAATAAAAAATTTGGGATATAAAATGAGGATTAATTTAATTACAAGTTAGGGGTGCAATATGAGATTTAATGATTGGCTATATGAATGTAGATATTTAGTAATTATAATTTGATCATTGTGCTTGTTATGATATTTCTTATTTTTATTTTTTTTTCAAAAATTTTGGAAAACATTAATTGTCAAATTTGCATATCACCCGATCTATGGCCAATATGTTGTGACCGATGTAAAACAATGATATTCATGATTGTTACCATGATCGTGACGGCAAACCGTGGTTGGCATGCTTCAAATGCTATAGAGTTGAGAGATGCATGTTTGGAAATGGAATTTTTAATTTAGCTATATAAGATATATAAATATGCTGGAAAGAAGTCTGTGTTTAATGAGAAATTCGTTCGAGTAAAGATAGTAGACAAGCTTGGTAACTTATTTTCAAGATAACTTTTTCAAAGTTGCTCTAAATTGTGTTACTAAAAAACATTGTGGATGTTGTTTTGTTGCTCTCTCTCCCTTTCTCGCTTCTTTCTATTTGGTGAAACTTCTGCAACTAAACATACACCATGTCTTGTATGACTCAGAATATTTTGCTTTCATTTGATAAAATTTGCAATCCTGACATGGGTAGGAATTAAAACCCAAATCATTAGGAGGAGTCACAAGAGTTCAAACCGCTTGATCCACTGGTCATTCCTATTTTTGATTTAGTGCAATAGTAAAATAAAAAAACTCCTCTACCTGCCTTGTATAAATTCCAATAATTGAGAATCAAAATCTATACCACCTCCTCAATCATCTAGACCCATTAAGATGTGTCCTATCCTGTTGTACAATTTCGAGCACATCTAAACAGTAAACTTAAAACGTATTTAGCTTTTTGTATCCAAACTTAAGAAAAGATGTAGCATATAGCTAGTCATCAGCAAGTTAGTTCGTTCTTTCCGTAAGTTTTCTATGTACATGCAGATACGGGTCTTTGTGGGATTTGGGGCAGGGACGGTCATCAGAAAGACTGTCCCTGAACGGTCCCCTCACAAAACTGAAGAAGTGGTTATTATGCATCCACGTCGACAGGTAGAAAAAAGGCATCAAAACGACACCATTTAATTAGCAAGTTTCAAAAAAAATATTAATTTCAAAAACACCAACATAAACGGTGTTATTTGGGAACAGAATTGTTAAAATATGAAATTTGAACTAAAAATTTGAATTCAAAACTGATTTTGAAAACAAACCCGGGAAAACCTTGACAAAAAAGAAGGTTTTCATTTTAGTTCTTTGAAGGTATAGTGGAAAGAGAAGAATGGTGAGAAATACCAATCTATCTCCAGAGAAGAGAGGGCAAAAATAGCAAATGCAGATTTGTGTACCAAATTAGGGTTAGAAAGTCTTGCTGTGGTGGGTTTTAAATGTTGATAATTTGGACCTCCACCCATAACTAGAACGGCAAGGGTACGAGCAAATATAAACACCAAAGCAATCATAGTATTTGCATCGACATCGCTTCCAAGAAGTGATCTAAACTGGAAAAGGCTATTGCAGTTGTAGCATACAATAATGGCCAAGACAGTTGACATTATAACAGGGTGAACAAATAGTTACAACAATGCGGCGGACATTGATGAAGGTAATGATGCTGATTATCATATGAATTGGATAGAAATTGTAGTGGTAGCAATGTTAGTAGAAACTAATATTTAAATGAAAAAGAAGTTATGCTCTATTTGTCCAGCGTGTCTGTTTGATTGTACACATTGTTACCCAAGAAGAACAGTGCGTTCATTTGCTTGTACAAGTGAAAAATCATTGCTATCATAATGTTAATATATAAGTGTTGTTAATGGGATTAAATCTTGGATATGTAGATGTAAGATCAAAAATAGCAAATATATACATGTGGTGTTTATACACAACGTTAGAAAATATTCACAATGTGTTTCATGAGTATTACATTGAGTTTTGGTATATGTACAAGTATGTCTTGTTAGAGCACTATTTAGTCATCATGTTGCTATATGATAATTTTAAGAGTAACACACGTGGTTAGAATTATTATAATAATGGTTATGTTGTACATACTAGGGTATTCTGTTGCATAATCGGATTGAGAGACACCATAATTTGTACATTATAGTTGCCTCTTCTCTTACTTGTGCATTCTATGAAAAAATTTTATTATTCAGCAGTTTTTTTGTGATTCTATTATCTCTTTGTTCCTATATATGCCACATGTTTGGATATTCTTTGCTAGATAGTTTCTTTTGTAATGCATAACAATCATCTTTAGTTGCCTTTATGCAAGTTTGCTTATCTTTTGGAAAGATTCTTCCAATTATATATATTTAATATTATGGGTACAAAATTAAACTCTAATTGTTAGAATTTTCCCTTGTATGGTTTGGCATATTAATTAGGTACGAGAAAAGTAGATCTGAACAGAAAGCAATAGTTTTTTTTTCGCTTATTCTTCTTGATGGCTGAAAATGTAGCATACACTAGTAGCTCTAGAGTAAAGCAGTTTTTGAGGAATGAATTATAGTCCTCATTTCTTCTGCATCCTATGTTGGTTTATTTGGGCTTATCTCTTTTGATTCTGGTCGGATTTAGGTTCTTAGGATGCTCAATTTCTTAATTGATAGTTTGGATTCAGTTGTCATGAGTCCTTAACTGCAATGTACTATAACTTATGTTAGAGTTTTGATTCTACATGGTCTAAGATAGCATGTACAAGGTATGCATGCAATTATACACTCTGTTATGGAATGTTTACATAATATTGATGAATTTATACACTCTAAACAAAAGAAATTCATGTAGTGGAATGCTTGAAATGGACAGAAGACGAGCCTTCACAAATTGGAATGGAGTTTGATATAGAAGACAAAGCGTATAACTTCGACAATAAAAATGGATTTGCCACGAAATTTAGTGTTCGATAGGACTACTTAAACAAAGACAAGGATGGAGTTACCACATGTTGGAGCTAAAGTTGGAGCATAACTATCTGTTGCTAAGATGGCTCTCTATTGCCGGCACTATCTTGGGCGAAAGAGAACAAAACAAGTTGTATGGAGTTCGGGTGTTAAGTTCAAAACTTTAAAGGCAGTGCTCCAGGCATTTGTAATTCTTCGGACAAATGTACTAGTTGATTTCAAAATTGAGACCATTTCCTGCATTCTTAGAATTTAGTTGATTTTAGCATTGTTACATCTATATTCAAAATTTTCACAAATTGTTATAATATATAAAAAAAATTGGACAGTGCCAATTGGTAGAGGTCAATTATTATTCAGCATGTTTGCTGTAACCATATAAATTACAGAGTAAACTATGTGAATGTTGGGCAATATTGCTATTATTCACTTTCCTGCCCACTGTTTATTTTTCGGATTGTTGATTAAATTAGCGAATCATGTCATGGATAGTATAATGCTATTTCAATAAGTTGTTAGATACAGTGCATGACATGTACAACTAAACAATAACTATGTGATATTCTATCCAGTGTTGATATGGGTCACAGACATGGTAATTGCATCACTGTTATGAGAAATTACAAATAGTTACCTATGTATTATAACTTATTGGTAAGCCATTACACCTTTGAGGAATGATTGTAATCAATGGCATACAACCTTTGCCAGTAATGATTTTCATAAGATATGTAAGAATCAGAAAGTGCCACATGACTATGAGTCAATAATAATTGAGACGTACAAGTAATAGTTGTATATAACATCTATGTCACTCAAACATACAAGCAATTGAAATTGAGTTACTACCTGTTACAAAATTAGAACACCCTCTAAAGAGATTTGGGGCAGGGATAGTTGTCAAATCAATTGTCCGTGAACGGCATAACTCTCTCTGCACAAATTGTAAGTCCTCCTTAACTACTCGTACATCTTTATAACAGAGATGTGATATTTTGTTACTATTCATATGAGTCTCATATATAATATTTGTGTCTCTGTTGTTAAATTTTACAAATAGTTTATATAAAGCTATACCTTGTTCAAAAAATATTATATCATTCAGAATAGTTGTTACTAACAACTGTTGGTGCCCAAGATCCCCATCAAAGATGGCTGTCAGTCCTCATCTTCCAATAGAATTTAAGAAATGTTGAGTCTAACCATATTTATAGTAGTAGAAAATATGCATAAGATATAACCATGAGTTAGCATGATGAACTAGAAATCGACTCATCGATAACAATCTGATGAGAATGGAGTTCGACCACTATGTATATGTTGGCCAAAGTTGTTGTTTGAGGCATCGGTAAATCAACCGTATAGAATTTAGAGAGAATTATAAAATTGTTACAAATTATTAAATATTATTCATATTCATGTTGATTGAATTTGCAAATTGTAGAAAGTGGACAAGGAATGAATGTAACATTGTCTGAACTGATTGTAAGATAATGTCAACTATTTGTATAAGTACATAATAGATACGCGATTATTATGCATGAAACCCACAGAAACAGCTGCTAAATTTATCACACTTATATTGTGAATTTGTACAAGCAATTAATAAGGAGTTACAACTTGTTTAGGTAATGTTACAATGATCAGAAACAATTTATTTCATTTTAAATTAGGAATCCTAAATTGCTTGACTCCAGATGCTCCCTCATCTATGCCTTCATCATCGTTTTCATCGGAATCATCTTCTTCGGCATCTTTGTCGTCATCCCTTTCTTTTTCACATTCATATTCAGAATTTTTGTCGTTTGATTTTAGATTTGCAACCTTTGTTTCCTGTAGTGATTTTTTCCCTTTGTTCGTTGATTTGGGCTTGCTGGATGATGCTTTGGCCTTGGTATGCAAAGTATCTTCAATCTTTAGAATCCTATATGACATTTGGTAGCCAAATTAAACAACTCCTAAGCTAGCATTTCTCCAATCTCGATCTCCTTCATGTCATCTGTAACAATTTTGGACCAAAAAAAAAAATTTGTTTAATTGCTTAAGATTTTTACCCAGCATTCATAATACACTATAAAATCATGATAAGTACATTTAACCTAATACATACATATTAGAACCTACATTTATCCAATCAATTTTAATCCCATAGATTGGTACTATAGAAATACGTACTACTTTACAAACATGGGATAACAAATTATCAATTTAATAGTGTGTGCACTTTTCTCTTTCTTTTATTTATTTCCCTTCCACTGTAAATCCCGCCGACCTTGCTTTAACATGATTATGTTAATTGATTATTAAGTTACAATTGAATGAAAGTGTTTGTCTAGTGTCACTATTTATTCACCGATAATAATAATTATCCAACATGATGTACAGATCTTGCAACCATTTTCTACAACTAAGTAAGGCACAATAAACACTATGCACACTTAGTCTAACACATATAAATTAAAATCTATACTTGTACCAATTGACTTTTAAACAATCCACTTCAACTACTAGACTGCTATTGTATGAACAGGTACCAACTTTCAAACACAAGATAACAACCACTATTAATGTTCAATATGTCCACTTTCCTCCCTGCCTTCCTTTTATTTTTTTTTCCCTTCAATGTGACCTTTCTTTAACATTATTATGTTAATTGATTACTAATTTACAATTACATGAATATATTTTTCACTATCACTATGTATTCACAAAAAGTAACAGGTGTCCAACATAATGTACGGACACACTACTAATAAAACATCTCGTAACTCTTTTATTACACTAAGTGGGTCACATTCAACAATATGTACATTCGACCTAACACATACAAATTGACATTTATATTCATACCAATCAAGTTTGAAATAATTTATTTCACCTACTACACTGCTATAGTATGATTGACTATTAATTTTCAAATATGAGGTACTACCCATTGATGTCTAATAGTGTATGCACTTTCCTCCCTCTTTTAGCTTTTATGCATAGTTGGTAGGCCATCTTGTAATCTATCATAATTTTTTCACTTTTTTTACCTTTACTCTTAATGTATACCTCGTACTACTTCAACGTAATCGGTCATAAACACCCAATAATACTATGCACATCATAAGGCGTTCCTGCTTATCCACCCATACAGAACAAAAAAAAAATTTGACTTCAAAATTTCCTTGTTATTTTATCAACCTAAAATCTCCCGTACCTATTTAGTTCATATAATGATTACACTATTGCTATTAATGCAAGAGTTACGACCCCTGTTTATCCCCTCCTAACAACTCCTTCTACTAATTGGTTTGGAAGTTCTCCTTTTCTTTTTTGCAAACACTTGGTGTGCAAAATTTATCTCTACTTTACTCTCCCATATGGGCCATGAACAGATCTGATTTCTAACATACATAGGGTTTCCACAATCATGATATAAAATCATGGGATGCCATTCACGAAACAATGAAAATTATGTCATTGGCTTGCAATATTGTTACCTGTAGGGTTTACGTAGATGCGATTGGGTGTCATTGCTTCGGACTCCGTCATCTTTAGCTTCATTGTTTGGTCCTAACTTTCCTCAAGTCTTTATAGATATTAGGCCTCCAAGACTTTCTCCTTCAATAGGTAGTTCTTCCTTTTCCTAAGTATATTTTGACTGCTCTTCTTCCTTCCCTTGTCTACCACTTTCCTACTCACTGATTGTATTTTGCTTCAGTTCTAAAGTTGTGGATGAATATTGACAACATTTTGGAGGGAGACTAAAAAGAGTTTTTTGTTTGAAGAATTGAAATGAATAGTCATAACGAGTCAATTTGGGCGGGAATTTGTGGAATAGAGTTTCAATGGTTGGTAACGGAGGCGTTAGGCTCACACATGTTTTTTAGTAATTTTTTCCCTACTCACTAATCAAAACGACTCTGTTTTGAACCTTGTCAACGTGGATTGATGTTGGCCACTTCTTCAGTTTTGTGAGGGGACCGTTCAGGGACGGTCTTTCTGATGACCGTCCTTGCCCCAAATCCGTCTTTGTGATATGTAGCAATTGTGGGGTTCATGGTGCATTCCGTGTGAGGTGGAATGAGAAAGGTGGCAAATTTTGGGTATCTCATGGTATCGTGATTCAGTTTAGAAGTCTGCAGGTAAAAATGCTGCCGAAGAATAAAGTGATCACAAATTGATTACAGTTGGAAAATGGAGACTGATGTACTACTACAAAGAGCATCGTGTTGATGATATATATATATATATATATATACACACACATGTATGTATGTATAGATATAGTGAACGATGTCTTGAAGACATTTTAACTTGATTTTGACGTTGAAGAGTCAGTATTTTAACTCCAAGAAGACTTGATATCACTCCAAGAAATTATGGAAAACTATAAAAATTACTCTACTTATTGACCAAAATTTAAAAATAAAAATTACTCTACTTATTCTACAATAACACATCCCAAAAACATTCCAAAACACTCTCAATACAAATAATTTCAAATACACCTAACCAAATATATATATATATATATATATATATATATATATACAAAAGCTAAAAAAAATCAAATACAGCTAACGAAAAAAAATAAAAAAAATAACAAATTCTATTACCTCTTTCTTCTTTTACTTACCATCCGCCACCACCATCACCCCTTCTCCTCCTCCATCACTGCCACCGCCCTTGCCCCTCCCTCCTCTTCTCTATATTAGAGGACAAAGGGACAGTGGAGGAGCCAGGATTGGCGGGGAGATGGCGGGTGGTGGTGAAAAATTAATAAAATTTAAAAATAGTTCAAAATACATTCCAAAAAACACTAAATCCATGTCAACCATCTACACTGAATAGTAGTTTTTAAAATACATTGCTATAGAACGGTATATAAAAAATTATCCACAAAGCTCCCGGAACTAAATTCACCATTCCTTTCTCTTTTTTAACATTGCAAAGTGAACAAAAGCCATAGTTACATGTGCAACAAATACTCTAGCTACAAAGAATGGTGAACAAAAGCCATAGTTACCATTCTCTTTTTTTAAAATGATCCACAAAGCTCCCGGAACCAAATTCACCATTCTTTTCTCTTTTTTAACATTGCAAAGTGAATAAAAGCCATAGTTACATGTGCAACAAATACTCTAGCTACAAAGGAAAAAGCAGAAAAATCACAAACTCTGTCAACATATTGCTCTTACTGTAGGTGTTGTCGATCAAAATCATATAGAAGAACCAATTTATGTGATATATATTAATTTGGTAAGCAAAGGATCTATGTGCACATTCTGTGCACACTATAACGTTTAAAAATCCAAAAAGGGGAGACTGACTTTCTGTGAAGTTTTCTTGCTTATAGTAACATTCTTAATTTTCTTTTTTTTTTCAATAATAATTTTGCCCTTCTCACGTGAGTTCACAAGACATTTTCCATTGATCATGAACGGTAATTTTGCAATAGAATTTAACGAGATCCACGGGTATATTGAGCTATTTATTAGTACATTGAGGATCCTTAATATTTTTTTAGACATTTATTAATCTTCAAGGATGGTGAAACATCAGAATCGACCAATATTCATGAGAACAAGTGAGGTTTTAGTATGTTGAGGATCCTTAATATCTTTTTAGACATTATTAATCCTCAAGGATGATAAAACATTAGAATCGACTAATAGTCATGAGAGCAAGTGAGAAAAAATCAATGTTAAGGAGTATCGTTTAAAACACACTTTACATTGAATGGGTTTATTGTCATTAATATTGGGCCCTATTAGACACGTATTTTCATTAATCAAACTGTGATGGTGTTAATTTGCGGTAAATGATTGTGACAAAAAATTTCTTCAAGAACGCAAAATTGTAGGTCACGACGAAAATTCTTCAATTGTTGTCAAACAATGGCTATATCATGTTGCAAAGTTTTAAACGGTTTAGAATTGTATTAAGACCACGGTAAATAGTAAATAAAATTTGTTATAATTATTTCTAAAAATTCCAAAATCATGATATGTCTGTGCCAAAGAACAATTGTCACCGAATAAATATAAAGCATTGGCCACAATAGTATCTATATCTATATGTATTGCAGAGTGGGTTTTTAGGAAAGAGCCTCTCAATAGTTTCCAAACTTCTCATTTTTTTTTCTAGATTTTTGTATTTATTTTAATACATAAAAAGTAGTGGGTTATAACCAACCCTATCACTAGTCAAATTTAAAATTTAAAACTTTCCCACTATCTACTTCATAAACCGTTTATAATTTGTTATTTATACTTTAAATCCTTTTTAGTCCTTAATTAAAGATAAATGCTCATTCGTATGCTATTTTAATACAATTTTACATTTTTATAATTAAGAAATATTTATCACTAAACTAATCCTATAACCACCCCTACAAATGACATTTCCAAATTACAATCATGTTTCAAAAAAATCACAAATGTGCAACTAAATGTAAAGTTGAGGGGGTAAAGTGCAACTAAATGTAAAGTTAAGGGGCTTCCTATATTTAACCCTAAAAAAATCGCAAGAACGGAACAATTTTTTTTTTGCCCTTTAGGATGGCCGGACATCCATGTGCAGTGACCAAAAAACTTTCCCTTTCTTAAAGAACGTAAGATTTCCAATTTATTTATTTTTTAAAAAGGAATAGGGCTGTTTCAAATCCAAAAAAAAAAAAGAAACAAACCCAGGTTCCTCCATTGTTATGATTTTTTTCGCCATTATTCTAAGAAATTTGCTAAATTGAGTTCTTTAGGGCAAAGAATGAGATGTGTGACCAGTCCCTTTTTTTTTTAATTTGCGTGACCAGCCTATTCTTTACAAAAGTTTAAATTTTTTAAAAAGTATACAAAAATTAGGGGAGATAATATTAGGAGTTTATAGTAAATTTACCACACTTCTGGTGTGGTTTTCGCCTGTCCAATATCATGAAAGAATAGAATAAGCCATTATCAATTATTACACGCTAAGTAGAATTTAGAAGCATACAACATGATTAAGAAACAACAGAACCAATTAGGACTAGATTTTGACCCAACCCTATCACCAGTCAAATTTAAAATTTAAAACTTTCCCACTATCTACTTCATAAACCGTTTATAATTTCTTATTTATACTTTAAATCCTTTTTACTCCTTAATTAAAGACAAATGCTCATTCGTATGCTATTTTAATACAATTTTACATTTTATAATTAAGAAATATTTATCACTAAACTAATCCTATAACCACCCCTACAAATGAGATTTCCAAATTACAATCACGTTTCAAAAAAATCACAAATGTGCAACTAAATGTAAAGTTGAGGGGGTAAAGTGTAACTAAATGTAAAGTTAAGGGGCTTACTATATTTAACCCTAAAAAAAATTGCAAGAACGGAACAATTGTTTTTTTTTTTCCCTTTAGGATGGCCGGACATCCATGTGCAGTGACCAAAAAATTTTCCCTTTCTTAATGAACGTAAGATGGCCAGTTTATTTATTTTTTAAAAAGGAATAGGGCTGTTTCAGATCCCAAAAAAAAAAAAAAGAAACAAACCCAGGTTCCTCCATTGTTATGATTTTTTTCACCATTATTCTAAGAAATTTGCTAAATTGAGTTCTTTAGGGCAAAGAATGAGATGTGTGACTAGTCCCTTTTATTTTTCTTATTTGCATGACCAGCCTATTGTTGCCAAAAGTTTAAATTTTTTAAAAAGCATACAAAAATTAGGGGAGATAATATTAGGAGTTTACAGTAAATTTACCACACTTCTGGTGTGGTTTTCGCCTGTCCAATACCACGAAAGAATAGAATAAATCATTATCAATTATTACACGCTAAGTAGAATTTGGAAGCATGATCAAGAAACAGAAGAACCAATTAGGACTAGATTTTGACCCCAAAAAAAATTAGGACTAGATGCCACTGGCACGTTGCCGTAACTTGCAATGCCAATTAGGACTATTTAGCATTTTTTTTTGCAAGGAATTAGGACACGGTAAAGCTTATTTAGGCAAACTTTACCACATCGGTGATTTGAATATACTATCAAATTATTGAATATACTACAAATTCTATAATCATGCTCGCATTTTCCCCATATTTTCCCCACGTTTCCCACTCCAATTAAGAGTCCTCCAATTTAAGAAATGTTTATCTCTTAACTAATCCTACAACCGCTCCTAAAAATCCTATAATTATGCTCACATTTTCCCTACATTTCCCCCACTTTTCCACTCCAATTAAGAGTCATCCAATTTAAGAATTCCACTCCAATTAAAAGTCCTCCAAAACATAGCATCCTCATTCAATTTTCTTGCGTGCTCACTCCAATTAAGAGAACTTTCTTGCATTTTTCCCAAGAACTTATTATCTCCTTCAACTTTTTTATGGTATCCATCTTAACTCTTAACCTAATTTCACTATAGAACATGCCCGCTTACAAGCATTTCAATGACAGCTAAATTTCAAACTCGCAAGATTGCAAAGGAGGGAACATTTGTTTAGATAACGAAACGTACACCGCAATGATTCCACACAGCAGTTCGAAAAGTTTCAGCAACTTTGCGTTGACGAAAGAGAAATCTCACATCAAATTCGAACGACAAAATCCCAACTACACCGATTAAAACGTCGTTCGCATCAAATTAGAAATTCCGGTACTGTTTATTCTTTAAACAATTGCATTTCCATTGTTTTTTTAAATATTATTCTCAATAATGTAATATTTTCGATTGATTATTGCTGTTATTGTCTTTCGTCTTTAAATAGAAGTGAAATGTTAGGTAATAGGTCATCCTTTTAGACTTATTTTCTCATGATTCAATAACAACTTATTATGCAATAGTAAGCATAAAAATTTATTTTATAGTCAGAGCAATAGATGTCCATCACTGTTTTTATGTCATCTTTTTTCCCTATGACACAAGTATTGGTATTTGACTTTTAATATAACCAAATTCCCTCCAGATACAAAAATGATGGAATTTGATATAAGAAATTTCTTTCGATAGAAAATTTACATTTTCAGATTGTTTGCGACTTAGTTAGGATTCTTGGAGTTCGATAATTATGTATAGTATTTGATATTGTCATGATGACAGTTTGCGTACCTTTAGGCCAAAAGAGTTAATGTTTCTTATCACAAAAAGATTGTCATTATCTGATTCTTTGTCACTTTGGTCTACATTGATTGTAATGATGTGGTCGACACTGTTGTTAGGTAATTAATTTCGTGTACTTTTAATTTCAACATATTTTTTTGTATTGTATATAACATTTTATTCGTCAAACAGATATAATGTTAACATACAAATAAGAGATTCCAGTGGTAACATATATCTTAATCTACAAGACAGACATGCACGATTCGTATTTAGTTGTGATGTTTCTTATCTCAGAGAATTACAAAGGAAGGTATAATTTCTTGATATATATATATTTTTTATAATGCTATTTATAAACTATGTAAAAAAATATACTAATTTTGAATTTCGTACGTACTTAATTTTCAGGAAAATAGTGATATGTTGTTCAACCAACGAATCAATTCATGCAAAGATCGTGCATTTTCATTTGTAGCACGCACTTCACAAAATTCAACAGAATTAATTAAATCACCAATTTTGGCTTTCGTACTAAAAATTGATTGGTGTGAAGAGTGTTCACAACTTCATGCAAGATTATCAAATCGAATGCATAATATTTGGAAGTATTTCATTTTAACAACATTCAATTACATTCATTTTTATTCATATATCATTCATTTTCTAATATAAATTTTTATTATTTTTTCAGAATCTATCTTCCGAAAAAAGGCAGTTCTTGAATGATATACACATTCTATCATATTTCAAACTATTGTTGGGCAGATATTACATTTTAATTGTGTTGGTACAATTTTTTAACCTTTTTTTTAACCACTTTATTTTCATTTTTTCCAATAATGTCAGCACCGTGCGTAGCATGGGTATTCACACTAGTAATGAAGTAAAACTCCTCCAGTTTCAATGGTGTGCTTAAGAAATTAAAGGGTTAGCTCTTTTTCAGATTTTTTGTGTTGGTCTTACTGTTTCAGTTATGAATGGACAAAAATGCCATTTAAATCTAACTGGATTTAATTCTAAAGTCACCGGGAGTTCTTAAAGTATACAGTTTTAATTATTCAAGGATCAATCAAAAACAAAATTTAAATGAGGGGTTAAAAGTAAACAATGGCAATAATTTAGAGGTTCCACAAATTTTTTACCCAACAATTTAGAATGGTTCTACGTGATTAACAATATATATATATTTACAATAGTTTGAATCCAAAAAACATTTGGATTTCTAGTTCCACATAAATTAGTTTTATTTCTCATATACACCAGATCCCAACAATACTAGGAGAGATTTATGATCTCATCCTGAAAGAAATTGGATTTTGTCGCTCAGCAAACATACTAGGAGATTGGTACTCTAATTCTAAAGTGAATAGAATCCTATTGGTGCCTATTCAGCACTATCAATCATGGGAACTTTATACATCAGCAATTCAAATCGTATTTTTTCCTTGTTAAGTTGTTATACATACTAGTATAACAAGGAAATTGGTATACATACTAGTATAACAATTCTAATCCTAGTATGTTTCCTTGTCAAACATAGTATAACAAGGAAATTGTAATACATACTAGTATAACAATTCTAATCCTAGTATTTTTCCCTTGTCAAACATACTAGGAGATTGGTACTCTAATCCTAAAGTGAATGGAATCCTATTGGTGCCTATATATTCAGCACTATCAATCATGGGAACTTTATACATCAACAATTCAAATCGTATTTTTTCCTTGTTATCTTCCAATAAACAATGGCTACGAGGGGTCAACATATCTCCATTATTTGTCTCGGTTTCTTCTTAATTCTTCTTCTTTTACATCCTCATGGTTGCACTGCAAGAAAATTCAGAGGTACCATGGCCGGTTTTATGAATGTTGAAAAAGCAGCTGAACTGGGAAGGCTGTATCACCTTGACAAGATATATCAGCTCGGTGACTCAATTTCTGATACTGGAAACCTTGTTTTAGAGAGTCCCCATGGAAGTGGTTTCTTGTTCACTAGACCCCCTTATGGCGAGACAACGTTTGGGAAACCTACTGGTCGATGTTCTAATGGGCTCCTCATGGTTGACTATTTCGGTATGCACCAAAAATAATTCCAAACTACTTTTTATTATTACTGTTTTTTTTTTGTAGTTGAGAATTTTCTCGCAATTTGCCTCTTATAACTTTATTTATGTTTACAACCATTATTCTTCCTTTTTTTTTTAATTTACAACGATATCTTCCTATTTCTGGTTGAGGCTATGTGAATTTCTGTTTCTTTGGTTTGTCAAATTTTTAACCTAATTCTATTTTTTTATTTTCCCAAGCTCTTCTAGATCTTTTTTTTGTTTAATTTTTTTTATATGTGATATCTAATTAAGGATCAAAAGTTTAAATCTACTGAAAAAATTAAACGAGCAGAACCATCATCTAATCAGGCTTGATGTGTGTTACGTGAATATCATGAAAATTAACATGCTTAATTACTCTAGAAAATTTATGCAAAAGTAAGAGAGATTAAAATGGAGAGGGCAGATTAAATCCCAATTTCATAACGTTTAAATCAGTTTTCTTATTACAAAAAATTAACAAGTGGATATATATGTTTTTATGAGGAAAAAAGTTTTTCAAACAAGGCAGAATTCCAATTAATTCTTTTGAGGAAAAACTAGGCCTAATTTTTCTTGTAGAACGTCCGTATTTTGGTTCTTTTTTTTTTTAATACTCCTAATCGTATTAGCAACTAAGATTGTTGAACATTGTTTAACAGCAACAGCATTTGGTCTTCCATACCTCGAACCTTACAAGAAAGCTCATGCAAACTTCAAACATGGGGTAAACTTTGCTGTTGCTGGAGCTACTGCTCTATCAGAAGAGGCATTGAAAGCTAAAAACATTACAAATCCAGCAACCAATAGTTCCCTTAGCGTGCAATTGGAATGGATGGCTTCCCACTTCAACTCCACTTGTCACACCAAAGAAGGTTAGCAAATTAATTTAACTTTTTAGCACAGATCAAGAATATATTAAGGTAACAATTATTGATTATCCTATTTCTTTTTTTGTTAATCTAAACCCTAGGATGTTGGAAAATGCTCAGAAATGCCCTTTTCTTTGTTGGTGAGATTGGAGGCAATGACTATAACTATGGCTTCGTTCAAAGAAAAACCTTGGACGAGTTAACTGGTTTAGTGCCAGATGTTGTCCAAAGTATTACAGATGCTGTTCGGGTGAGTGCTCTCTCTGTTTTTGATTTAATTTCCTTGTTAATTTAATTTCAAGTATGTTTAATTTCTCAAAACTGCTTTTTTTAAAAAAAAAAAATTTCTCAAATTCCTTTTTTTTTTGCAACTGTTCAAAAATGGCATTTTTCATTAGGGGTTTGTTTATATGTACAAATAAAAATTTAACAATCTTATTTTCATCTTGCTAATTTTTGCTGTTTTCAGAGAGTCATTGGTTTTGGGGCAAGACGAGTTATTGTCCCTGGTAACTTCCCAATTGGTTGTCTACCAATTTATCTCAGTAGCTTCCACACAATAACTCAGCAGCATATGACGAAAAACAGTGTCTCAAGGACTTAAACAACTTCGCTGAAATTCACAATGAAGTTCTAAAAGCATCAATCAACGTGTTGAAGAAAGAATATCCCTATGTCGACATTGTCTATGGTGACTACTACAACGCCTACTTGTGGCTCCTGTCTCATGCCAAGCGTCTACGTAAGTTAATTTGTTACCATACCATCATTTTGCCGAAATTTTTTTTAAGTATATATATGTACTAAATTAATTATCTAGCTTAATCCCACAACTTAAAATTTTTGGTTGAAAATTCTTGCAGGATTTGATAGAAATTCTTTACAAAAGGCTTGTTGTGGAAGTGGATCAGGGCCATACAATTTTGATCCTCGAAAGATGTGTGGGGCTGAAGGAGTTTCTGCATGTCCTAACCCTGATAAATACATAAGCTGGGATGGAATTCATTCAACACAACGAGCATATAAGTACATTGCAGGATATTTGTTGCGCTCCATCTTGCCTCAAATGAGGATGTTTCATCTTTGAGTTGGAGATCATGTCATAGTTTCTGCTAGCTAGTTGTCGTTCAATTCGGCCCGCAGGGGTTCCTTTTCTTTTTTATTCTTTATTTGTTTATTCGATGGTATAACACATTCCATCTTTTACTTTCCCTTGACGTTTTTATTGTTATCAATAACGTTTTTATTTAGATTCAAAATGAAAAGAAGTACTTTGCATTGATCCAGTAGTACTTGGTACTTCAAAGTTTGCTTTTCAGTTTCATTTTGTTGTTGAAAACAGTTCCCCTGGTCTTTTATCGAGGGGGAAATGGGGAATAGTTTGGTTTTAGCCTTAATCTATTTCATGTCTAATTTCTGTGCTCTGCCATGGTTGACATATAGAACTTACGGCCTGCATCCGAATTTGCCTTGGTTATTGTTAAAGCTGAACTGGTTTTTTGCTTCTAGCTAGCTGCATCTGAAATTCCCAGCAATTCTTAGTATATTTATATGCTATCAAGTCGGGTGGCTTTGCATCTGAGTCCGACTCAATAATCTTTAATCAAGCTGCTCAAGTTTGGTTAATATCAATTCAAGTTGAAAAGAGCAGTGGACTCGAATAATTCACAGATTCCTTGGTGACTTAAATTGAGCAACAGTTCGTTCAACTTGAGAAGGGGGTATTGGTAGAAGGGGAAATCAAGTATGTATCTATGTTCACTGGGTTTAGTGAAATATTATTTGATCACACGGGATCGACAGTGCCACTTTTTCAGTGGCAATTCAGTGTCACTTCTATATTTATGCCAAGTATCCTATTTATTTATTTTGGCATGCGTTGTTTATTTAAATTTCTTCTACTATCACGTGATAAGTGGAATTGGCACTGGATTTGGCATCAAATAGTGGCATAGAGGATCCCAACTGATTATTTGTATCCAAGAACTTCGGAGAAAATATGTGTTTGTCCTAGTGTCTTGGTTCAAAAGTTTTTGGGATAATTTCAGAAATCTCTCTTGAGGTTTTTGGCAATTACATTTAGCTCCTTCGAGGTTTTAAAAATTACATACACCTCACTTGTTATTTAAAATGCCAATACTACCCTAAATATTTTAATGAAATTCCCTTATTGGTATGCTTATACTTAGAATCACTTTTAAAATTGTTTTTCATTCTTAAACCTTTTTTTTAAATTTTTTGCCAATAAAACTGTAGAATTACCACTATTACCTCTAGTTTTTATTGTAACCAAATGTCGAACTAGTGATTTTTTTGATGAGTTAACTTTATATGCAATCCAATATTTTTGCTAATATTTGTTTTCTATTTTTTGGTATTAAAATTAATAAAAAATAAAAAATAAATGGCCCAAAAACACTATTAAATTGTGATAATTCCATTACTCGAAAAATTGATAAATTTTAAAATGAATTGTTTCAACATTTTCTTTTCTATCTTATAAATCTAAATCCATAATAAAATATCATTAAAAGTATCCTATCATAGTAATAAAATTATTATTATAGCTATTTATCAAATAGTAGATATGGACATGAAAATTTGACACCTTTTCCTTGTAATTATATTAGATAATCTTATAATTGTATGGGAAAATAAATTAAAACTCATTATACAAGGGCATTTTTGGGTATTCATTTAAAAATTTGACCAAGTTAATATTATTTTAAAGTTTTGTTACTAAAACTATCAAATCAAAGGAGGTAGGTATAATTTTTCAAATCTCTATAGAGCTCAGTGAAATTGTTAGAAACCTCAGGAGAGGTTTCTGAAATTATCCCAAAGTTATATGTACTGAATCGATCCATAGGTAGGCAAAAACTATGGATGATAAAAAAGAACTTGCAAATTTTCTGCAGTAATTAATTCTAACTCAGCCACTATCATAACTAATTATAACCAGGCCGCAGGCTCTTCTTCTTCTTCTTTTTTTTTTGATAAGAAACAAACGGAAAAATTTTATTACTGAGAAACAAACGGATACCACGATTTGTTTGACAAAATTTGGAGGAGCATTCCAAAGAGATTCATAAAGGTTGGCATACTTTGCTCGGTTGGCTGAGATATGCGCAACCTTGTTTGCCTCCCTTGGTATCCATTTGACATCAATACAAAGTTGATCTAGCAAGGCTAAGCGTATATCCTCAAGAATCAAGCCTAAGTTAGACAGGATGTCTTCCTTATCAAGAATGAGTTTGATAATCGAAGCTGCATCTCCCTCCAAAATAAAACTTGGGATCATTAGATTTCTTGCCAAGTAGACCGCTTCCCTAGCAGCATGGGCTTCCGCTATTTCTGCGCTCACCGAACCAACGAATTTCTTTGCAAGGCCAGCTATAAAAGAGCCTTCATGGTCCCGGACCATTGTCCCAATGCCAAAGTTTCTTTGAGCTTAAGTAAAGCCACTTTGACTAGATATTCCTTTTCTATCAAAATAGAGAGGGGGCAATAATCCTCCCTTTTAAAAAAAAAAAAAAACGGGAGGTCATGAAGCCAATACGTTCTACTTACAATTCCTCATGTTTTAGCACCCAACTCAAGAAATTATCACTCCAAGAAAGACTTGAGATCACTCCAAGAAATTATGGGAAATATGGGAAAGTATAAAAATTACTCTACTTATTGACCAAAAAAAATAAAATTACTCTACTTATTGACCAAAAAATATAAAAATTACTCTACTTTTTTTTTTGTTTATTGTCACCATCTATACCTGTTCCTAGGATCACGGGGAACTGACGGGATTGAACCACCATCCGATCATACAAGTGCAAGAGGCACTCATATGGATCTAAAAGAAGTAAAGTTTGAACCCTTGATTTTTCATCTCACAAAGATATGTGGTGGGCAACTACCCTAGAGCTAGTTGGTTATAAAAATTACTCTACTTGAATTAGTGAGTTTGTGAAAGACAAGTTTATTTTTTCAGAGTCTACAATAACATATTCCAAAAACACTCTAAATACAAATAATCTCAAATACACCAAACAATATATATATATATATATATATATATATATACATGACAACAGCTAAAACAAATCAAATACAGCTAACGAAAAAAATAAAAAATATAACAAATTCTGTTATCTCTTTCTTCTTTTACTCACCACCCACCACCACCATCACCCCTTCTTCTCCTCCATCACCATCACCACCCTTGCCCCTCGGTCCTCTAGTAGAGGACCGAGGGACAGTGGAAGTGGGAGGATTGGCGGGTGGTGGCGATGGCGGATGGTGGAGAAAATTAATAAAATTTTAAAAATATCTTAATAAAATTTTAAATTTTAAAAATACTCCAATAGACTTTCCAAAAAGCACTTAATCCATATAAACTATCTACACTGACATGTAGTTTTTAAAATACATTGCTATAGAATGGTATATAAAAAATAATCCACAGAGCTCCCGGGACCAAATTCACCATTCATTTCTCTTTTTTAACATTACAAAGTGAACAGAAGCCATAGTTACATGTGCAACAAATACTCTAGCTACAAAGGATAAAAGAGAAAAATCACAAACTCTGTCGACATATTGCTCTCACTGTAGGTGTTGTCGATCAAAATAAAAAAGAACCAATATATGTGATATATTAATGTGGCAAGGAGAGTATCTATTTGCACATTATGTGCACGCTATAACGTTTAAAAATCCCAAAAGGGGAGACTGACTTTCTATAGGCATTTTCTTGCTTATAGTAACATTCTTAATTTTCTTTTTTCATAATAAATTTTGCCTTTCTCACGTGAGTTCACAAGGCATTTTCCATTTATCATGAACGGTAATTTTGCAATAGAATTTAATGAGATCCACGGGTATATTGAGCAATTCATTAGTGCATTGAGGATCCTTAATGTTTTTTAGACATTATTAATCCTCAAGGATGATGAAACATTAGAATCGACTAACAGTCATGAGAGCAAGCGAGAAAAAATCAGTGTTAAGGAGTATAGTTTAAAACACACTTTACTTTAAATGGGTTTGTCATTAATATTGGGTCCTATTAGACACCTATTGTCATTAATCAAACTGTGATGCCATGATTGTGATGGTATAAATTTGTGGTAAATGATTGTGACAAAAAATTTCTTCAAGAATGCAAAATTGTAGGTCGTGATGGAAAATTTTCAATTGTTGTATGTTTATATCATTTTGCAAAGTTCTAAATGGTTAGGAATTGTATTACGACTATGGCAAATAGTAAATAAGATTTGCTATAATTATTTCTCAAAATTCCTGTCCGTGCCAAAGAGCAATTGTCACCGAATAAATATAAATCATTGGCACAACAGTATTTATAACGATTCTCAAATCATATTTTTGTACCACAAATTGAGGCTTGATAAAAAAAAATAATTCTTTTTGTATTTGTTTCATAACCATTTTGAAATTGTTGTTGTGAAAAATTAAAATTATTCAAAAATAAAGGCTATGCAATTAATTCATTAAAATTTCCTAAATTAAAAAAATAATTTAATAGGTTTTAAAATTTGAAGATATTGAAAAAATAAGAATGAAAAAAGAAAAAAGAGTAGGAAGTTATAGATTATCATCCTACGTAGGTTGGTTAGTATGTTGCCAATAGGATGGTCCAACAAAGTTTTTTAGTACAAGCACATCTCCTATCTTCTCTTGTTTCCAAAAAAATAATAAATAAAATCCCCTCCCATCTTACTCTTCTTGAAAACCAAGAGTTTCCAACAAAAAATTCAAAAGTCTGACAGCCCCACCTCACCCTAAGGCGAACCAAAGGATTCGGCGGACTGCCTGCCCAACTCTTGTCAGGACTATGGAGTCGAATCACACAAACCCAATATAGTACGCACGATAAGACCTAAAGAAAACGAATAATCGGAGACTACTAAGGTGAGAACATGCTTACCAAACCATAAAATCATAGTTTCAACTGAATACACTTAATAGATAAGATTAAACACTTCTACATATATTTACATTGGAGTCTTTGGCAAATTAACTAAACTAACATACAAGCCAAAATATTCATACACTTAAAAATACGATTCGGGTTTCGGCTGCAAAAGAGCTTAACAAAATATTAATTACACTAGCTCGACCCTTTCTTCCAAGATCATGGATTCAAAGTTTCTCCTGAAAGGAAAACAAAGATAACGGAAAGGGGGTGAACTTATGCTCAATGAGGTATCAAAATAATAACAGTCAAATCTTGGCATTTCACATTTAACCAATCAAGTATACATGTCAGATACAAAGTAAAGCAGTTAGACACCATGATTCAAATAGGAAGGATACGGGTGGCTTTTAGGAGCCAGATTTCCATGGCAAAACTTGATCCAAACCCGTTGACTTTCCGTCAACGTATATAGAACCAACATGTCCGTAGACCCCACTTTACACCAAATTCCGTCCACCAAACATACCCCTTATCGGGCCCGAACACCTCAACAGAAACAGAAGTGGTAATACTCGAGTATACCGGAATCAAGAGTCTCAATACCCAAAAATTCTCAGAAACAAATTACCGTGGTTCATTCTCTAATCGACCAGGCCCTTGCCAGCCCGACTAGAGTAACTATTCACAGGTGTTGAGTTCAGAGGTCACAGAAAGGTCGTTGGATACCAGCCTCCAAACGACGTCCGAACAGACTCAGATGCAGATAACAGATTACACACAGTAAATAGGCATACCGACAGACAAGAGAACGAGTGTGATAAAGTACACCCTCGTCTCAAACAGAATAAACAGATAGTATAGTCATTCAAATCACAGATTGCAGGTGCAGAAACCAAGTTAAGCAACAAATGAGGGGAGTGGTACACTCACCAATTCCAGTACAGATACTTCAAAAGTTTTTACCCAAAGTGGCTTTAATTGCCAAGAACCCTAAAATAATCAAGATAAAATAATTATAGTTCACACATCCACAAACCCAGTAAATGAATGCATAAACGAGGCTCGACTACATGTCGTACGCCTTTCCAGATTAAGTACTAGTACAAAAGAATAAAAATATGACTTTTGAGTAAAAAAATAACAGTTGGTCCTAGGGTTACAAACAACCCCCAAAACCCTTCATTTTTATTAAGATCAACTCAATTTGAAGGAATCGCGTAGTCTTAAAATTTTGGGTAGCATGTCCTCTGTATTTTGCTATATTCCAGCCATTTATGGTTCATTGTTTTTCCTCAACTCAGTCCAATTCAACACATAAGAAATCTCAATACAATAGCCCTTCAACTAGGTTCAAGTTCATCCAAATACAAAGCAAGTCTAGGAATGCAATTGGAAATCAAGTTTTAAGGACAAAAGCTAAATAGCAGGTTTGACGTCTCTTAGCGTATCGGTCATAATCGAAGCTACGCTTATCGGATTGGTGTGCAATTTATACCATTTCGAAACTAAGATAAAGAGCTACAACTTCTGTGTTTGGTCAAATGCTAATTCAGTACGGATCAGAGTGAACAGACGCGGTCAGATTGGTGAAATGTCAACACTGTCCACCGAACTCTACCTATGGCAGTTAGAGGTATTTTTATCTTTTCACATGCTACAGTACTCGGATTGGGCTAAAATTTTACAGGCAGCTATAAAACATCATTTTCTACAGCTTTTATGTTTTAACCTAAGGCCAATTCGGCCTCTATCATGGCCAAACAGAAACGGCCAGAACAGGGTTAGTTGACACCCTAAACTGGAATTTCCGCACCAAATCAGAAATTTTTCGCAACCAATCATATCCAACATATACCAACTCCATTTTACACTATAACAAACCATCAATCCATGACTAAACAATAATTTCTATATAAAAATAGAAAAATCAATAATAAATCAAGAATCCATCAAAACTCCACTTCCAACCATCAAACCTACTACAAATCAACATATTTAGTCACAAAAGCCACTAATAAACCATTATTAAGAACAAATTATGAATTTGTACACACCATACCTTAATACCTCAAGAAAGGTAGTAGCTTAGGTTTCTTTCTTCCAAAACAACTCCACCAACCACTTGAATCCTTCCTAACAAAGTCACTTGAATCCTTCCTAACAAAGAGTTTTTATGGAGTGATTTGAGATGTTAATGGTTGGAACTCAAGATTTGGAACAAGAATTGAAGTGACAAAATGAAAGGTTTTCTCTCTTTTCTCTGTCAATGTGTTCGGCCAAGAAACATGAAGAATGAAGATGATTTTGGTCAATTTTGGTATTTGGTAAAGGTGATAAATAGTAAGTCAAAATCCACCCTCCAATGGTTTCATGACACTTGCCCTTTTCTATGCTTAATCTTATCCTTTTGTCTACCAAAGGTTAATCTATCTAGATAACCTCTAATTATCTCCAAATACCTTGTAAAATAATATCACTTGATACAAAACTCCAACAAGTTGTCAAAAATATATCGCATTTACCTCACTAGCGGGTCTCACGTCAATAATACACTTCAAACTTATCATGAACTAACTTAAACTAGGAAAATGATTTAAAAACTCTATTCACTTATAAAATCTCTGAAAAATCGAAATAGTAGGGTATAATGAAGAAAAATACATGCAAGGAAATAAAATAAATAATATGAAATTAGAAAAATTTACGGGTCCTCACAAAAAGCTCCATTCATCTCTCTCATTGAAAATCAAAAGTTCATCTACAAGAAAATCAGTCTTCTGTGGCCGCCAAATGTCGTCATTGAAATTGAAAAAATTGTCATTAAAAGAAATAGTGACTATATTTTCTGTTGTCATTTGGTTGTCACAGATTCTATGTCACAAATGAGTCCACGTGACAACCTTAGTCAGGTTGTCACATATTCATAGTATTCTGTGATGATGATAAAGTCATCACTAACTATTAACATTTTGTAATGACTTTTATTGTCATTGCTTCACCTGTATTTTTGTTATAGATGATGTGAAAGTCGTCACAAATTATGACTCTACAGTGACGAGGTCCACATGTCACTTGACAGGTGTCGAGATTGTATAATAATCAATACCTACTCGAGAAAAATATAAATTTTGTATATACCGGTGAATAGGGTCAAATCCACAGGGATTGAAGATAATTTGTTTCTTCTAGAGTTCGGAATATGGGGGAATTTTAATACAAGTATGAATAATTAAACAAATCAAATAAAAAGGCCTAACTAATAATTTACTAAAAATGAAACAATAATAAATAAACTCTAGCCAAGAAATAATTTTGGAGATGGTTCACTCAATTGATTATGGATACAATAATAATTTCATTCACTCACTGATAAACAAGTTATAACTACCAAACAAGCGATGGCAATTAACTTTTCCTTAATGTATCAGTGATCAAGGTACGACTGTTAATCACTTCTCTAATCAATAAACAACCTTAGGTACGACTATAGAGTTCAATTTTTCAATTGCCTTAAGAATTAGAGAAGCCCTATTCTAACCAAATAACGCTACAAGGATTATTTTAAGTTAGCCCATATATTCCCCTGACACAAATCCAATCATGCCAATCACCACTAATTTAGAGCAATTAAACAATTACGGATTTAACTACTCTAACTAGTTTTATATTATTAGGTTAAATAAAATATCGGCCCCTTGATATTTAAATAAAATAATTACTGTAAGAGATTAAATCAGAGAACATACGAATACCAATAAATAAAAGAAGTAAAAATAATCAGTTCGATCTCACAATTTTAGATGAACCAAATCCTTCATTGTTCCTTGACTAGAAAAGAAAACTAGTTACTCTCCATTGAGAATAACCCATGCAATTTCATTGACAAAAGTTGCACGAGCATTCAACAATGGAAAAATAATGAAAAGAAAACAAAAGGAAGGAGATGGCACTTTTTGCCTTTAGAGCCTGCTGCCCAAGTCTTTTTGCTTCCTCCAAGTATTAATCATGCGGGATGCCGGCTTCCTTTCCTCTTTCCTATTTTCTAGTTTTCAAAATAAATTAAACTTCCTAATTTTCCTAAAAAGAAGATATTTTCTAATAATCTAAGATGTTTCCCAACTGTATTTGGAAATATGCTTCATAAGTCTTCGACTTGAATTGGGAAACTGCCACACGCGAATCTCGGTTTCTCTGGACTTGAACGCAATACTTGAAAAATTACCCCTTTCATCACATTTTGCGCATTTTCTACAATTGGCACCATTAACCAAATATAAGTAGAATCTATCAATTAAAATAATATTTGGCTAAAATCAAGGGAAAAATAATTATAAATGTAGCAACAAATTACAGCCTATCATCACTTGTAGTCCTGTTCATCAGTGATAAGAATTGCTGTCATTAGTTGAACTTATAACAGTGACTACCTTCCCTGATGTCATCACTGAGCTATGTTTAGAATATCCGAAATTTGCCATACGAAGCCTACCTCTATAGCATTTCTGTGAGGATCCGAAAATTTTGTGTAAATTTCATGCCTTTATTTTGATTTTTATATACCTTGTTATTGATGAATTTAATTGTTTTTACCACTTGAGAAGTGAATCATAGAAGTTTGTAGTGTGAGAATCCAAAATTTATGTAAATACTCTTCACGTTTTAATTAGAAATTTGAACGTGTTATATTACTTATTTATCGATTTAATTACGTGTTTAATTGCTTTTGTTGTAACTTAAGTGTTTAAGTGCATTTTAATTCATTACAAGGTTAAACTCTAGGGATATAATACTAATTAGGACAAGAACTAATGGGGTAACAACACAATAAGATTTCAAGTATAACCTTAATTGTAAAATTGGACAAATGGATTTCTTTGCATGAAATCTCATTGGCCGATGGAGTGGTCAGCCACTTAGATGAAATAAGAACCTTATTCCCAGACATTTCACTCAAAATTTCAGCCTTCATTCGGTAAAGGAACCGAGACAGAAACTAGGAGAGGAATTGGTTCCTTTTCTTGTCATTCCAAACCCGAGAGAGAGAGAGAGAGCTGCATCAATTTCCCTTGTTTCAGCTTCAAAAATTTGGACATTCCACTCCATTCCAGCCGTGCAAGGAGGGGGGAGAACAAGAAGAAACCAGCCACTCTTGAGCTAGAGAAACTAAGGAAAAATAAAGGAGACTGCATTCTCCTTGAATTTCAGCTTTTGTTACTTGTCAAAAAGGTACCAAAACCTTCTATTTTCATAGTAGGATTGAGGAACTTGATTGCATGTTGAATTACTGAAGAAAAGTTGGACTTTAGAGCATGAAGATTGAGTTGTGAAAGCTGAACGTCTGCGAGAAATTTCCAGCCTTGCCGATAGTGAATCTTTTGATGGCGGGTGGGTATTTTGGTGAAATGTGGCTAAAAAATCATGTTATATTTAGTACAATCTTTATTTGGTGTTGCATGTTGGTTTTTAGTTAAGAAAAGTGAGTTTTTGCTCAAGAAAATCCTGTTTGATGACTGCTCATTTGCTGGAAAAATTCTATTATGGCCGAGGAAGTGAGAGCTGGTGATGAAGCTTGTTATTCAAATTTTGGAGAAGTTTTCATCTAGAAATTTAAGTTATATGTCTACTCTCTCATTGAATTTGAAAATCTAGAGCAAAGTTGAAAAAACTTGAATGAGAATTTTGCAAGAAGTAGCTGGAAAATTCTGGTGGGCTGGCCGAGAGAGAAGATGGGAAATTTTCCAGATTTCTTCTATAGAATTTGGTTGTGAAATCTTATATTGTGGTTCAAAACACCTTATAACACCTTAACCTCAACATGCATGTAAGATTTGATTGTAAAATGAAGAGTTCTATTCAAGGAAAATTTACCTTTCAAACTGTCTAATTGCTGTAATTTTTCCAGTTTTGACCGAGAGAGATGAAGAAGAATTTTTCCAGTTTTCTCCATGAATTTTGACTGAAAAATTTCATATTATTGTTGTTTACACCTTATGATACATTAATATTGACATGCATGTAGCATTTGACTTGAATCCAAGTGAGATTAGTGTTGGTTTTGGGAAAACTTTGCTGAAAATTCTGATCATGATTGATAATTGAGGGCTGTTGGAGTAGAGTTGAGGGTTTGCAACTTTAACTTCAAAGTTTTGTTGGTTTTGGTTAAGAACTCACTTCATGTATCATTTAACTCTTTTATCTAAACATGCAAGTGGTATTTGTTGAGTTCCAAGCTAGAAAAGACTGATTTTGGAAGAAAAACTCGTTTGGCAAACTGTTTTATTGCTTTCTTGCTGGAAATTTTTCCAGCTTTGAACCGTGGGGGAAGCTTGAACTTCCAGCTTTCAGATGCAAAATTGTCTTGTTGAGTTTTGCTGGAATGCCTGATTAATACCTCATCTCATGTTACAAGCCTATTATTGGGTGATTTGTGGTTGAAAATGAGTAAGAGAAGAACTGTCTTGGTGACAAAAGTGAGGAAAGACTTGCTGGAATTTTTCTTGCCTGAACCGTGGGGTGTGAACTGTAGTTTCTAGCTTGTAGTTTCTATTTTTATTGAAGTTTTTCAAGAGAGATTCATGCCTTATAGTCACTTTATTATATATTGCATGATTTATGCTTGAATCATGAACGAAAGTTGAGATTTTGGTTAGAAATCAACATGCATGTAACATGTTTTGGATGGAACTTCCAACTTTGAACCATGGTTATATTCCAGCCTTTATTTCAAAAATTTGTTGCTATTTTATTGAAAATTCTTGTCATATATCTTGGTTTAGAATTATGTCAAGTTTTGGTGTTATAAATCTAAAAGCTATAAGGGAAAATTGAATGGTATCGCTAGATTTTCCTACTTGAAACCCGAGAGTATGTAGCTACAATTTTTTAAATTTAACTCCAAAATGTTGGCTGCAAACTTGCACCTTTTGGCTCATTAAACTTTTAATGTTTTAATCATGACATGTATGAATAAATTCACTGGTTTTTTGGGAGAAATTTGAAGTAATATTGGTTAAAGAAATTTTGTTAAAAAAAAGAAGGGGGGGGGGGGGGGCGAGAGTGAGGGTAATGTTTCCGACCTTAGTTCCAAGAATTTGGTTACAAAACTTTCTTCATTTGATGACCGATTTAAACTAGAGTCTTATGTGAATTTCCCCTTAATTTGACTAAGATAGTTAATGGTGTCAAAAGGTCTAGTAATTATAGTTTCGGCATGTCTCAGGAGTCAGTGGTGAGTTAGAAGGACACCACGATGCCGAGGCGTGACTTTTCACTCGATTTGGTAAGTGTTCTACATTTGTTTGTAATGATTGAATACTTGATGAACGATAAATGTTGAGTGCCTAGTTGACTAATACTTGTTGGATTACTGACATTTGAATTGTTTAGAGTGAAAAATTGGCAATTGCTACTGTTTTACTAAAAGGTGAGTGTGTACTTTATCGCACTCGACCTAACTGCTCTTAGGAGCTATTATTGTTTAACTGCTACTATTAACTGTGCATGACTGTTTTGAGCCCAAATCCCATCGATGGTCGGCCTATTCAAGCCAGCTGGGGTCGATCAAGTAGGTTGATAGTCCTGGAGTACCGTTTATTGGTATACTCGAGTATGCCCCACTGAGGTGATCACCGAACACTGGAAGAAAGGAAAATGTTGGTTACTGTTTAACTGGGGAAATGTTATTGAATTAATGAATGGAGCTAAGTGCTACGTTTGGAAATGGATGAGAGCCACTTCTAGAGTCCGTATTCGTATCGTATCCTTTGATATTAATTGATTTGTTATTCCTGTTACATTTGCGTGTTTTAGGATGTTAATTGTTAAGAAACATGTTTTATTGTTGAAAAGTGAATTATGTGATTCCATTGAGTTTACTTGGAACCTCACTGGATATTAGCTCAACCCCTTTAGTAGTTTTCCATGCAAGAGTGGAGAACGGGGTCATAAGAGGCTGGTAGTTAGGGGTGGGCCAAAAAACCCGTTGGTCCGAAAACCTGATGAACCCGATCCGATCCGATCTGAAAAATAGGTTATCCGATCCTATATTTCTTAGCGGGGCAGATAAGGGTCGGGTACCTGCAAAAATCGGGTATTGATACGGATCAGAAAAATAAAAACACGCGGGTACCCGACCCGCAGGATATATTTTATAAATATTAAAAAATTAGGGATCATTTTATAACTTTGTAATTTTTAATTCTAAGTACAAGTGAAGTGGCTCACAACCTCATATTCTAATCCTATATGATCCATCTCTCCTCATCTTGTTTGAAGAAAGCGAATATTCTCCGTAAAACATCAACCAAATGAACAAAATGAAAAAAAATTTGTGAAACTCTGGTATAAAAATTGTTCATCCCTTTCATTCTTTTTATTTTTATTCTACCTCCATCGATCTTTCCTGCAAATTTTGCATCAATTCAATCAAAGATTTGTGTTTGGAGTTTCAATTTTCTGTTAGCTAGATAATTAAAACATTTGTGTCTTTCACTTATTTATTTATTTGATTTATTTTATTGCAATTATGTCTCTTAAATTTGTCTCTTTTATTTAGTGTAAGAAATTATTTTTCTTTTTCATCACCTTTAATACCATAAGGTCTATTCCAAAGATGTAAAAAAGTTGGGGAAGATTTTTTAAGGTTATTTTTGGTTATATTTTTTTCAAAAATAATTAGTTATATTCAATTCTTTTCCAAACTTGATTTCACAATTGACTTATTTAGGATGCAGTCTTGTACCATAACATCCTTAAGGAAGTTGGAAAAGTTGCTAAATACTTATTATCCTTGTGTTTGTTGTGTCGTAGAAGGAAACAATTCAAATCATGGGAATTGGATTTCACTTTAGAAATTGGATTTTGTCGCTCAGCAAACATACTAGGAGATTGGTACTCTAATTCTAAAGTGAATAGAATCCTATTGGTGCCTATATATTCAGCACTATCAATCATGGGAACTTTATACATCAACAATTCAAATCGTATTTTTTCCTTGTTATACATACTAGTATAACAAGGAAATTGGTATACATACTAGTATAACAATTTTAATCCTAGTATTTTTTCCTTGTCAAACACACTAGTATAACAAGGAAATTGTTATACATACTAGCATAACAATTCTAATCCTAGTATTTTTCCTTGTCAAACATACTAGGAGATTGGTACTCTAATCCTAAAGTGAATGGAATTCTATTGGTGCCTATATATTCAGCACTATCAATCATAGGAACTTTATACATCAACAATTCAAATCGTGTTTTTTTCTTGTTATCTTCTAAGAAACAATGGCTACGAGGGGTCAACATATCTCCATTATTTGTCTCGGTTTCTTCTTAATTCTTCTTCTTTTACATCCTCATGGTTGCACTGCAAGAAAATTCAGAGGTACCATGGCCGGTTTTATGAATGTTGAAAAAGCAGCTGAACTGGGAAGGCTGTATCACCTTGACAAGATATATCAGCTCGGTGACTCAATTTCTGATACTGGAAACCTTGTTTTGGAGAGTCCCCATGGCAGTGGTTTCTTGTTCACTAGACCCCCTTATGGCGAGACAACGTTTGGAAAACCTACTGGTCGATGTTCTAATGGGCTCCTCATGGTTGACTATTTCGGTATGCACCAAAATTAATTCCAAACTACTTTTTATTATTACTATTTTTTTTGTAGTTGAGAATTTTCTTGCAATTTGCCTCTTATAACTTTTTTATGTTTACAACCATTATTCTTCCTTTTTTTTTTTTAATTTACAACCATATCTTCCTATTTCTGGTTGGGCTCCTCATTGTTGACTATTTCGGTATGCGCCAAAAATAATTCCAAACTACTTTTCATTATTACTATTTTTTTTTTGTAGTTGAGAATTTTCTTGAAATTTGCCTCTTATAACTTTATTTATGTTTACAACCATTATTCTTCCTTTTTTTTTAATTTACAACGATATCTTCCTATTTCTGGTTGAGGCTATGTGAATTTCTGTTTCTTTGGTTTGTCAAATTTTTAACCTAATTCTATTTGTTTATTTTCCCAAGCTCTTCTAGATCTTTTTTTTTGTTTAATTTTTTTATATGTGATATCTAATTAAGGATCAAAAGTTTAAATCTACTGAAAAAATTAAACGAGCAGAACCATCATCTAATCAGGCTTGATGTGTGTTACGTGAATATCATGAAAATTAACATGCTTAATTACTCCAGAAAATTTATGCAAAAGTAAGAGAAATTAAAATGGAGAGGGCAGATTAAATCCCAATTTCATAACGTTTAAGTCAGTTTTCTTATTACAAAAAATTAACAAGTGGATATATAGGTTTTTATCAGGAAAAAAGTTTTTCAAACAAGGCAGAATTCCAATTAATTCTTTTGAGGAAAAACTAGGCCTAATTTTTCTTGTAGAACGTCCGTATTTTGGTTCTTTTTTTTTTAATACTCCTAATCGTATTAGCAACTAAGATTGTTGAACTTTGTTTAACAGCAACAGCATTTGGTCTTCCATACCTCGAACCTTACAAGAAAGCTCATGCAAACTTCAAACATGGGGTAAACTTTGCTGTTGCTGGAGCTACTGCTCTATCAGAAGAGGCATTGAAAGCTAAAAACATTACAAATCCAGCAACCAATAGTTCCCTTAGCGTGCAATTGGAATGGATGGCTTCCCACTTCAACTCCACTTGTCACGCCAAAGAAGGTTAGCAAATTAATTTAACTTTTTAGCACAGATCAAGAATATATTAAGGTAACAATTATTGATTATCCTATTTCTTCTTTTGTTAATCTAAACCCTAGGATGTTGGAACAAGCTCAGAAGTGCCCTTTTCTTTGTTGGTGAGATTGGAGGCAATGACTATAACTATGGCTTCGTTCAAAGAAAAACCTTGGACGAGTTAACTGGTTTAGTGCCAGATGTTGTCCAAAGTATTACAGATGCTGTTCGGGTGATTGCTCTCTCTGTTTTTGATTTAATTTCCTTGTTAATTTAATTTCAAGTATGCTTAATTTCTCAAAACTGCTTTTTTAAAAAAAAAAATTCTCAAATTCCTTTTTTTTTTGCAACTGTTCAAAAATGGCATTTTTCATTAGGGGTTTGTTTATATGTACAAATAAAAATTTAACAATCTTATTTTCATCTTGCTAATTTTTGCTATTTTCAGAGAGTCATTGGTTTTGGGGCAAGACGAGTTATTATCCCTGGTAACTTCCCAATTGGTTGTCTACCAATTTATCTCAGTAGCTTCCACACCAATAACTCAGCAGCATATGATGAAAAACACTGTCTCAAGGACTTAAACAACTTCGCTGAAATTCACAATGAAGTTCTAAAAGCATCAATCAACGTGTTGAAGAAAGAATATCCCTATGTCGACATTGTCTATGGTGACTACTACAACGCCTACTTGTGGCTCCTGTCTCATGCCAAGCGTCTACGTAAGTTAATTTGTTACCATACCATCATTTTGCCGAAATTTTTTTTAAGTATATATACGTACTAAATTAATTATCTAGCTTAATCCCACAACTTAAAATTTTTGGTTGAAAATTCTTGCAGGATTTGATAGAAATTCTTTACAAAAGGCTTGTTGTGGAAGTGGATCAGGGCCATACAATTTTGATCCTCGAAAGATGTGTGGGGCGGAAGGAGTTTCTGCATGTCCTAACCCTGATAAATACATAAGCTGGGATGGAATTCATTCAACACAACGATCATATAAGTACATTACAGGATATTTGTTGCGCTCCATCTTGCCTCAAATGAGGATGTTTCATCTTTGAGTTGGAGATCATGTTATAGTTTCTGCTAGCTAGTTGTCGTTTCAATTCGGCCCGCAGGGGTTCCTTTTCTTTCTGATTCTTTATTTGTTTATTCGATGGTATAACACATTCCATCTTTTACTTTCCATTGACGTTTCTATTGTTATCAATAACATTTTTACTTAGATTCAAATTGAAAAGAAGTACTTTGCATTAATCCAGTAGTACTTGGTACTTCAAAGTTTGCTTTTCAGTTTCATTTTGTTGTAGAAAACAGTTCTCTTGGTCTTTTATCGAGGGGGAAATGGGGAATAGTTTGATTTTAGCCTTAATCTATTTCATGTCTAATTTCTGTGCTCTGCCATGGTTGACATATAGAACTTACGGCCTGCATCTGAATTTGCCTTGGTTATTGTTAAAGCTGAACTGGTTTTTGCTTCTAGCTAGCTGCATCTGAAATTCCCAGCAATTCTTAGTATATTTATATGCTATCAAGTCGGGTGGCTTTGCATCTGAGTCCGACTCAATAATCTTTAATCAAGCTGCTCAAGCTTGGTTAATATCAATTTAAGTTGAAAAGAGCAGTTGACTCGAATAATTCACAGATTCCTTGGTGACTTAAATTGAGCAACAGTTCGTTCAACTTGAGAAGGGGTTATTGGTAGAAGGGGAAATCAAGTATGTATCTATGTTCACTGGGTTTAGTGAAATATTATTTGATCACACGGGATCGACAGTGCCACTTTTCCAGTGGCAATTCAGTGTCACTTCTATATTTATGTCAAGTATCCTATTTATTTATTTTGGCATGCGTTATTTATTTAAATTTCTTCTACTATCACGTGATAAGTGAAATTGGCACTGGATTTGGCATCGAATAGTGGCATAGAGGATCCCAACTGATTATTTGTATCCAAGAACTTCGGAGAAAATATGTGTTTGTCCTAGTGTCTTGGTTCAAAAGTTTTTGGGATAATTTCAAAAACCTCTCATGAGGTTTTTGGCAATTACATTTAGCTCCCTCAAGTCGGGTGGCTTTGCATCTGAGACCGACTCAATAATCTTTAATCAAGCTGCTCAAGTTTGGTTAATATCAATTTAAGTTGAAAAGAGCAGTTGACTCGAATAATTCACAGATTCCTTGGTGACTTAAATTGAACAAGAGTGTCAACAGTTCGTTCAACTTGAGAAGGGGGTATTGGTAGAAGGGGAAATCATGTATGTATCTATGTCTCCTCACTACGTTTAGTGAAATATTATTTGTATCCAAGAACTTCGGAGAAAATATGTGTTTGTCCTAGTGTCTTGGTTCAAAAGTTTTGGGATAATTTCAGAAACCTCTCTTGAGGTTTTTGGCAATTTCATTTAGCTCCTTCGAGGTTTTAAATATTACATATACCTCACTTGTTATTTAAAATGCCAATACTACCCTTAAATATTTTAATGAAATTCTCTTGTTGGTATGCTTATACTTAGAATGACTTTTAAAATTATTTTTTCATTCTTTTCCTTCTTAAACTTTTTTTAAAATTTTTTGACAATAAAACTATGGAATTACCACTATTACCTCTAGTTTTTATTCTAACTAAATGTCGAACTAGTGATTTTTTTGACGAATTAACTTTATATGCAATCCAATATTTTTGCTAATATTTGTTTTCTATTTTTTGCTATTAAAATTAATAACAAATAAAAAAGAAATGACCCAAAAACACTACTAAATTGTGATAATCCCACTAATCGAAAAATTCATAAAATATAAAATGAATTGTTTCAACATTTTCTTTCTATCTTATAATTCTAAATCCATAATAAAATACCATTAAAAGTATCCTATCATAGTAATAAAATTATTGTTATAATTATTTATTAAATAGTAGATATGGACATGAAAATTTGGCACCTTTTCCTTATAATTATATTAGATAATCTTATAATTGTATGGGAAAATAAATTAAAACTCATTACACAAAGGCATTTTTGGGTATTCATTTAAAAATTTGACAAAGTTAATATTATTTTAAGGCTTTGCTACTAAAACTATCAAATCAAAGGAGGTAGATGAAAATTTTCAAATCTTTGGAGAGCTCAGTGAAATTGTTAGAAACCTCAGGGGAGGTTTCTGAAATTATCCCAAAGTTATATGTACTGAATCTATCCATAGGTAGGAAAAAACTGTGGATGATAAAAAAGTACTTGCAAATTTTCCGCAGTAATTAATTCTAACTCAGCCACTATCATAACTAATTATAACCTGGCCGCATGGCTCTTCTTGTTGCACTACTTTGAGCTTTTAGTAAAAGCACCTTGACTAGAGATACCTTTTCTATCAAAATAGAGAGGAGGTAAGAATCCTCCATTTTTTTTAAAAAAAAAAGGGGGAGGTCATGAAGCCAATACATTATACTTACAATTCTTCATGTTTTAGCACCCAACTCAAGAAAGTATCACTCCAAGAAATTATGGGAAAGTATAACATTTACTCTACTTATTGACCAAAAAAAAATAAAATTACTCTACCTTTTTTTTTTTTCTATTATCTCCATCTATACCTATTTCTAGGATCACGGTGAACTGATGGGATTGAATCACCATCGGATCATACAGGTGCAAGAGACACCCATATGGTGAGCAACTACATTAAAGGTAGTTGGTTATAAAAATTACTTTACTTGAATTAGTGAGTTTTTGAAAGACACGTTTATTTTTTCAGAGTCTACAATAACATATTCCAAAAGCACTCTAAATACAAATAATCTCAAATACACCAAACCAATATACACACACACACACATGACAACTGCTAAAAAAAATCAAATACAGCTAATGAAAAAAATAAAAAATATAACAAATTCTATTATCTTCTTCTTGCACTCACCACCCACCACCACCGTCACCCCTTCTTCTCCTCCATCACCGCCACCGCCCTTGCCCCTCACTCCTCTGGTAGAGGACGGAGGGACAGTGGAAGAGGGAGGGTTGGCGGGGTGGTGGCGATAGTGGATGGTGGAGAAAAATTAATAAAATTTTAAAAATATCTTAATGAAATTTTAAATTTTAAAAATACTCCAATATACTTTCCAAAAAGCACTTAATCCATATGAACCATCTACACTGAAAAGTAGTTTTTAAAATGCATTGCTATAGAATGGTATATAAAAAATGATCCACAAAGCTCCCGGAACCAAATTCACCATTCTTTTCTCTTTTTTAACATTACAAAGTGAACAAAAGCCATAGTTACATATGCAACAAATTCTCTAGCTACAAAGGAAAAAAGCGAAAAATAACAAACTCCATCGACATATTGCTCTCATTGTAGGTGTTATCGATCAGAATCAAATAGAAGAACCAATTTATGTGATATATTAATGTGGTAAGGAGAGTATCTATTTGCATATTATGTGCACGCTATAACGTTTAAAAATCCCAAAAGGAGAGACTGACTTTCTATAGGCGTTTTCTTGCTTATAGTAACATTCTTAATTTTCTTTTTCCAATAATAAATTTTGCACTTTCTCACGTGAGTTCACAAGACATTTTCCATTTATCATGAACGGTAATTTTGCAATAGAATTTAACGAGATCCACGAGTATATTGAGCAATTCATTAGTACATTGAGGATCCTTAATGTTTTTTTAGACATTATTAATCCTCAAGGATGGTGAAACATCAGAATCGACCAATATTCATGAGAACAAGTGAGATTTTAGTATGTTGAGGATCCTTAATGTTTTTTTAGACATTATTAATGCTCAGGGATGATGAAACATTAGAATCGACTAACGTTCATGAGAGCAAGTGAGAAAAAATCAATGTTAAGGAGTATAGTTTAAAACACACTTTGCATTAAATGGTTTTGTCATTAATATTGGTCCCTATTAGACACCTATTGCCAGTAATCAAACTGTGATGCCATGATTGTGATGGTATTAATTTGTGGTAAATGATTGTGACAAAAAATTTCTTCAAGAATGCAAAATTGTAGGTCGTGATGGAAAATTTTCAATTGTTGTATGGTTATATCATGTTGCAAAGTTTTAAATGGTTCAGAATTGTATTACGACTACGGTAAATAGTAAATAAGATTTGTTATAATTATTTCTCAAAATTCCTGTCCGTGCCAAAGAGCAATTGTTCACCGTTCCTTTCTCTTTTTTAACATTGCAAAGTGAACAAAAGCCATAGTTACATGTGCAACAAATACTCTAGCTACAAAGAATGGTGAACAAAAGCCATAGTTACCATTCTCTTTTTTTAAAATGATCCACAAAGCTCCCGGAACCAAATTCACCATTCTTTTCTCTTTTTTAACATTGCAAAGTGAATAAAAGCCATAGTTACATGTGCAACAAATACTCTAGCTACAAAGGAAAAAGCAGAAAAATCACAAACTCTGTCAACATATTGCTCTTACTGTAGGTGTTGTCGATCAAAATCATATAGAAGAACCAATTTATGTGATATATATTAATTTGGTAAGCAAAGGATCTATGTGCACATTCTGTGCACACTATAACGTTTAAAAATCCAAAAAGGGGAGACTGACTTTCTGTGAAGTTTTCTTGCTTATAGTAACATTCTTAATTTTCTTTTTTTTTTCAATAATAATTTTGCCCTTCTCACGTGAGTTCACAAGACATTTTCCATTGATCATGAACGGTAATTTTGCAATAGAATTTAACGAGATCCACGGGTATATTGAGCTATTTATTAGTACATTGAGGATCCTTTTTTTATTTATTTTATAAAAATTTTGGCAGAGTTTCCCCATAAAAAGGATGAAACTCCCTGTCAACAAACCCAAGTTCAAGAAAAATAACCACAAGATAGTTATATACTGCATCTAATGCTATTGCCTTTTAATCTATCGAATAGATGCCACTCCTATCCTATAAAGATAGATAGCCTCTCTCACTTGCTGGCGTAAAGATGCAGCTACGAAATAAATGTCCTCTGCGTATTACCAACATCAACTCAATCTCTCATTATCCTAGACACCGTGTACGAAACGAAGGAAACCCTAAACGATCCAATCTAATAGCCCCCCTGACCAATTGAGGCAAGTCCGAAAATGTATTAAACACATGTCCTGCGCTAGAGTCAGCACCAAAATTTGCCAGACGATCTTCAGGCGTGTTTGCCTCCTTGTAGCAGTGTGTGATTGATTGGAAATACTGCTTGAACATCATCAACTCATCCAGATCTCTCTGCAGACGCCAAGGACAAGCACTAGTTCCTTGAACAATCTGAACCAGGGTGAGAGAGTCCGCCTCTAAGTTTAACTCCAAGCACCCTCTAGCCACACAAAGTCTAACGCCCCATAGCAACGCTCGAAGTTCCGCCTGCATGCTGGTTATGACTCCGAAGTGCTCCGCGTAGCCGAACACAAAATTTCCTCGACTATCCCGCACAAGCCCACCCCCCCACTCCTTCCTGGGTTCCCTCGAGAGCATCCATCTGAATTCAACTTATATCCTTCTCGTGGAGTTGCCCAGTATACTGGCTTAATAACTATCCGTCTTTGATGACTACCCAGCTCGCGAAGCATCCCTTCCCATGTGGGGTCAGAACATTGTACCCCCAGGAACCGTGACTGAAGGAAATCATGCTGAAGCTGGATAATCCGATTCACCGTAACCCCGACCCTTATCTTCCGACCTTCAAACACACCCTCATTCCTAGCCTTCCACAAAACCCAGTATACCACCGAAGGAAGTATATTCTGCACAAACTTTACATAAACATTAGTCCCTCTCCTTAACTAGCAAGACCACACCATGTGACACACTGTATGTATCCCACTAAACTCACCAGCAGTATTCTCGAAATGACGCTGGACCAATCGTGCCCTCTCGCCTGAGCAAAACACATGATTCAAGTCCTCCTCCTGGGGGTTCTGACAACACCAGCATCTAGACGGGCCAGAAACCCCAAATCTCTGTAGGCGATCCATAAGAGGAAGCCTCCCTTGTAGTAATCTCAGCATAAAGAAAGAAACCTTGACTGGAAGACCCTGCTGCCATATACGGCCAAAGAGCCAAGAGCTGCTACCGGAATGACGGATCAGTGAGTAAGCCGATGCAGTGGAAAAGACGTCCGAGTTCGTAAGCGCCCACACCATTCTATCATTGCCCCTACCGGGAGGAGGGTCAAGCTCCAAAACCTGCTTGACCAATTCTCCATCCAAGAATTGACGGAGCATTTCCACATTCCAGGCCCTTCGATCGACAAAATCAGCCACCGAATGATCATGGAAGACCTCCACCTTGTCGCAAAGTGCACCTGACCCCATCCAATTGTCATGCCAAAAATCCAATGCACCCTCACGAATTACCCAGGTAATATTGTTCTCCCCAAAATGCTGTATCGTGACCATCCTCCGCCAAGCCTAGGATCCCCGATGCCCAATATTAGCAAGACAAGGGTGCTATCTTGCACAGTACTTCTGGGACATCAACGCTGCCCATAGCGATTGTTGTTGCCGAAATTTCCACCAGAGTTTAATGGAGAATGAGTCGTAGACCTGCTTTAACCCCTGCAGACCCACTCCTCCTTCAACCCCTGCAGACCCACTCCTCCTTCATCCCTCGGCCGTCACAAATCTGCCCAACGCATCCAATGGAACTTGCCCCCCGAATCAGAATACCCCCATAAGAACTTGGCAAACAATTTCTCCAGTGCCACCAACAGCCCCTTTGGAGAAGACGCGGCTGCCAGCAAATGAACTGGCATAGAGGCTAGCACGCTCTGAATCAACACCACCTGCCCCCTGGCGACAAAATCTAGTTCTTCCAAGATAGAATCCGGGTCGCCACTGCATTGGATGTATCCGCATAGTAAACCTTCTTGCTCCTTCCAGCATACAAGAGGCAACCAAGGTACCTTATCGGAAAAGCCCATCTATTATACCCCAGTACCTGGCTAACAACCACTACCCTTTGAGAGGGAGCCGTGGATGAGTAAGGAAACAACTCTTCTGAGGGTTGAGCTGCTGACCTGAAGCCACACTATAATCCTGCAGAACCCGTTTGATCAATCGTAGGGATCACCTGCCCCCACTTGAAAAGATAATCACGTCATCGGCGAATGCCAAATACGTAACTATAGGACACCGAGGAGGTACTCTAAATGGGGTAAAGCCTCTCTGTGTATGTAGCGCATTGAGGGCTCGAGACAACACCTCAACTCCAATAACGAATAAGGTCGGTGAAATGGGATCTCCTTGCGGTAAACCCCGTGACGACCTGAAAAAGCCATGTGGAACACCATTAACCAATACCAAGAACCACACATTCGATATTAAGCGCCAGATCATGTCTATCCAGGTTTCACTGAACCCGAAATGCCGCATCACCTATAGGAGAAAGGGCCATGAGACTCGATCATAAGCCTTCATCATATCTAACTTGATGACCACGTTGCCACCCCGATTTGATTTCCCGATATCCGCTACTATCTCCTGAGCTAACAAGAAATTATCTGTAATCTGCCTCCCTTGGACAAACCCGCTTTACTGTGGAGAAATAATCTGGGGTAATATCGTCGCCAACCTTGTCGATAACAGCTTGGAGATGATTTTGTTAGTAAAGTTGCATAGACTGATCGGCCGAAACTGCGTGAAATCTTGAGGATTCTCCACCTTGGGCAACAACACAATCAAGGTAGCCGTGATACTCCTAGGTAACTCAGCCCCACAGAAAAAACTGATGATAGCTCGGTATATATCCGATGCCACCACCTCCCAAGCAAAAGTAAAGAATTTCCCTGTAAACCCGTTCCTCTCCCCATCCATAGCAAAGACTATGTTTTTAACTTCTGTAAGAGATGGAACGTCCGTTAACCATGAGTTGTCCTGTTCCGTTACCAATTTCGGTATTACCTCCAGACTAGTATGGGAGGGTAGGCCTCCCTCTGCCGTGAACAGCTCCTGAAAGAATCCCACCGCTACCTTCCCAATCTGGGACTCCCCTTCGATCCACTCTCCAGCGGCACCCCTAACTCGATGACTCACCACCCTACGTCTCTTTTCCGTAACCAAAGAGTGGAAGTATTTGGTGTTCCTATCTCCGTCCAAAAGCCACTTAACCCGCGCCTTTTGTTTCCAAAAACCTTCCTCAACTACAAGCGCACGTCTCAACCGAGCCCGAGCATGATGTAACTCGCTCCGTCGTTGCTCTGTAAGATCCAGGTCGTACTCCGTCTCAGCCTCGGCTACCACACGCTCTGCATTACGGCCCCCTCAAAAATATCCCCGAATGTCGTCCTAGACCATTGCTTAAGGGTATTTTTAACATTCCTCAACCTCGAGGCCAATACTTGCAAAGGAGAGCCATTGACTGGCTGAGCCCAACAATCCTTGATAACCCCCAGTAAACCAGGATGAGTGGTCCAGATGTTTAAGAAACGAAACGGCTTGGGCTTGTTGTCTAGCCTAGTAGCCACCGACAGCAACAGAGGAGCATGATCCGACGGGTCACGGCCTAAATGTTGCACCATGACTTGGAACGGAAGCTCCAAAGAGCACCCACACAGAAGTAATCAATCCAAACGCTTCCAGATCCGCGCTGTTCCGGATCGATTATTACACCAGGTATACCTTGACCCAGAGAATCCCGCATCACTGACTCTAGCCACTGCCATGAAATTCAAAAAGTCTAACCCCTCAAACTGTCTAAATGGCAAACCACCCCTCTTCTCCTCGGTCTTTGTGACCACATTGAAATCTCCTACCAAAAACCACGGGTTCAAAGCAGGTTTATCCTTCAAAAGTGCACTTCACAAATCCTCCCTTTCCTGTTCCCTACACTTCGCATGTATACAAGACAGAATAATGGAGTCTTGGAAAAGATGAGATTGCACTCTAATAGTTAAATGTTGGGGAGTCTCCCCGGCAGTCTGACACGTAAACAACAACCGGTAGAAAACCCAATAGAACCCCAATGATTGGACATGCAACAATCCATCCCCAATTTAATTCTAATATCAGTGATCGACTCCACCCTCAACTTAGGTTCAACAACAATCACCAATTGAAGATCGTACACTTTAATAAGTTTCCTTAACCGTCTTAAGTTAGGAGCACGAGCTACCCTTCTTATATTCCAAAAAAGTAACTTAATCATCAGAAAGGACAGAAAAAGAATTTGTTGAAGAACTAACCATGGAGCGTAGTGTTCTATCTAACGGAAGGCCAGCCCGGAGACCACGCGACCTTACATCCATTCTCTCCTTACGAACCACTTCTTCTTGTTCCAGGGTATCAGAAACAGCCCCCGTGTCTATATGCCCCGTCTCCAGTGGTGACACCTCCCTTCGGACACGATCTCCTCTCCTAGGGGAGAGGTTACCCACTCTTCGTTGAGTGTCCTGTATGTCTTCCACTTGCCCCTCAGCAGAACGCACTACCACCCTCGTGGGCAGCCCACTCTCCGCAGCCTCAAAACCTTCCCCTCCTCCCTCATGTCGCAGCACCACCTCAATACCTTCGACCGCCACCATCCCACAGTCCGCATCTGTCTTCCTCTTTTGCTCCACTGGAGTAGCAACAGAGGTCTGCCGCACCTGGTCCCCTTGCTCAATCCCTGCTCGCTGCCCGTGAGACGCACCACCTAGTGATTGACCGTGATCATCGTTGCCAGCCACAGCCCCCGTATCTTCTCCTTTTACTCCATCAACCGCTGCCGCCTCTTGCAGCAACACCGATGGCAATTCCCCATTACCCTCCACAGGCCCATTAGGCATGTCTGTATTCGCCGTCTCTAAACGGAGTTGTCTTGTTCCAGTATTCTTGGCATGATGACCAGAGGCTCTCCGCAACTCAGGCTTCAACACATGGCAAGTCTCCACATCGTGACCTTGGCGGAAACAATGTGAGCAGTATCTAGGAGGGTTCTCCACTACCAACTCTTGCCAGAAACCAGCGTGATTTCCATTGCCAATCCAAACCCGCAACGGCGTCAGCCGCAATATATCCATCTCAACACACACCCGTGCCACACTTGGCCGTGACACCGCAAGTGTAGCCGCATCAACCAGCAAAGGGTTACCTACCATAGAAGCAATCTGGAAAATCACCTCCTCATTGACAAAGTGTATCGGAGGTTTTGGTAATTGGAGCCACAGCGGAACCATCGACGATTCCCTGTCAACATGGAAGTCCGTGGTCCATTTGAATACTCTCATAGGAAAGGAAGACACATACCATATCCTCCTAAACCATACACGATGGAAGTCAGTTTCATTGTGCAACTGAATCAACACATGTCGTGTGTCCACCAAGCCCACCGATGGGTTCTCACGCAAATCCAGTGACGCAACGAACTTCCTCACCTCCTCCAACTTCGGTCTACCTCTGGAGAATTTCCCAACCAATGCGAAACGAAACGGACTGGCCATAGCTTCCACCGCTGCCTGTGGGAAAATCAACTCAGGTTCCCCTTTGTGTGTAGCCTCCTCTGCCGCAAAGGCAAGCATCGGCTGCGGTGAATTGTTCGTGAACAACTCTGAAAAGGATTTGCGTTGAAAGGTAGGGGGGCAGGATGCCCCCCATCAGGTGGCCAGAGGGTAGCCATGGACTGCTGCACCCCTGCCCAAGCCGCTCTTTCAAAACCTTAGTACCGAAACCTTACCTACTATTATCAAAATAAAAGAGATCGGTTTCTTTTGAACCGGGATGGACCTTACCTTTGGCTAGCAAACCATATCCTAGGTTACTTTACTCTTTAGCATTATGTCAAACATGTGGTACGCATGATTTAAGATCATATAGTTCTTGAAGTTTGGCAGAAAATAAACCCCAATTTTTTGCCAACAATCAAAGTTTGAAAAGAAAAAAAAACAGGATGAATGTCGAGGTTAATTGCGAACAATCTTTAATGAGGATCCTTAATGTATTTTTAGACATTATTAATCTTCAAGGATGGTGAAACATCAGAATCGACCAATATTCATGAGAACAAGTGAGGTTCATAAAAGAGATAATTCCATGCAGAAATGATATGGTAATAACATACTCATTAAAGAAATAACTTGAGTAGAGATTTCTTGGATGTTCAAATCGGTGAGTAGAGGAGACAAGCTTCATCAACCATTACTCTTCAGCTTCTCAATCTATCTGTTGTGCCTCTTGCCAAGGTAACTTTTGAAGGTAGATTTGAGAGCAGAGTTATAGTTCGGTCCAAGCTTCTGGACTGGACATCTTGGGGCTACGGACATTAAAGGATCGCTTGGATTGATTATGGGCAATTTCATCCCATAATTTTCTGGAGTTATTACTCTCACAAAGATTGTTGGAAAAATTGGATTTTACAATCAGCTTAGCTTCAAAGAACCAGAGGAACTTAAGTCATGTAGACCACATGTTTGTCATAATGCCTATACAGAAAACTAGCTTTGGATTTGGTAACCTGGATTTGGTTTTCTAGCCAAAGGTGAAGTCCACTCCGGTTCTATAAACTTCTACATTCTTACCATTTTTGTGCTAAGGTTTACAAGAAGTAGTTTGGGCAGTGGTGCGGCAGTCCATGGCTGCCGTACGGCCACCTGATGGAGGGCAGCCTGCCCCCCCTACATTTCAACGCAAATCATTTTCTGATTTGTTCACGAAAAACTCACAGCAGCCGACACTATCCTTTGCGGCACAGGAGGCTACACACAAAGGAGAACCTGCATTGATTTTCCCACAGGCAGCGGTTGAAGCTTTGGCCAGTCCATTTCGTTTTGCATTGATTGGGAAATTCTCTAGAGGTAGACCGAAGTTGGAGGAGGTGAGGAAATTCATTGCATCGCTGGATTTACGTGAGAACCCGACGATTGGCCTATTGGACGCAAGACATGTGTTAATTCAGTTGAACAATGAAGCTGATTTCCATCGTGTATGGTTCAGAAGGATCTGGTATGTGGCTTCATTCCCCATGAGAGTATTCAAATGGACCACAGACTTCCATGTTGATAGGGAGTCGTCGGTGGTTCCGCTGTGGCTTCAATTACCAAAGCTCCCGCTGCATTTTTTCAATAAGGAGGTGATTTTTCAGATTGCTTCTATGGTGGGTAACCCTTTGTTGGTTGATGCGGCTACCCTTGCGGTGTCACGACCAAGTGTGGCACGGGTGTGTGTTGAGATGGATTTGTTGCGGTCGACTCCGTCGCGGGTTTGGATTGGCAATGGAAATCATACTGGTTTTTGGCAAGAGCTGGTGGTTGAGAACCTTCCAAGGTACTGCTCACATTGTTTCCGCCAAGGTCACGATGTGGAGATTTGTCATGTTTTAAAGCCCGAATTGAGAGGAACCTCTGGTCAACATGCCAAGACTATTGGGCCTGATGGGCCTTCGGAGGATAATACAAAAAACCCAGCAAGGTTGATACAAGATGATGCAGTGATTGATGGGGCAAAGGGAGAAGTTAATAGAGTTGTGGCTAGCAAAGAGTTAGTTGCTCATGATCAGTCACCAGGTGGTACATCTCACGAGCCTGAGCAAGAGGACCAGGTGCAGCAGTCCTCTGATACTATAGCAGCACAGCATGAGAGGAAAACGGAGGAGGAATGTGGGGCGGTGGCTATCGAAGGTATCGAGGTGGTACTGGGACATGAGAAAGGAGAGGAAGGTTCTGAGATGGCAGGGAGTGCGCTGCCCGCGAGGGTGGTCGTGTGTTCTGCTGAGGGACATATTGATGACATACAGGATTCTCAAAGGAGGGTAGGTACCTTCTCCCCTAGGGGCAAGGACCTTGTCCGACAGGAGAAGTCATCACTACAGACCGGGCATTTGGAGACGGTGTCACGTGGTCTCCGAGCTGGTCTCCCGTCAGATAGAACACTACGCTCCATGGTTAGTTCTTCATCAAATTCTTTTTCTGTCCTTTCTGATGATTAAGTTTCTTTTTTGGAATATAAGAGGGGTAGCTCGTGCTCCTAATTTAAGACGATTAAGGAAACTTATTAAAATGTATGATCTTCAATTGGTGGTTGTTGTTGAACCTAAATTGAGGGTGGAGTCAATCACTAATATTAGAATTAAATTGGGGATGGATTGTTGCTTGTTCAATCTTTGGGGTTCTGTTTGGATTTTCTACCGGTCGTTGTTTACGTGTCAGATTACAGGGGAGTCTCCCCAACATCTAACTATTAGAGTTAAATCTCATTTTTTTCAAGACTTCATTACTTTATCTTGTATACATGCGAAGTGTACGGAGCAGGAAAGAGAAAACTTGTGGAATGCACTTTTGGGGGATAAACCCGACTTCAACCCTTGGTTTTTGATAGGAGATTTCAATGTGGTCATAAATACCGAGGAGAAGAGGGGTGGATTGCCATTTAGACCGTCGGAGGGATCAGAATTTTTGAATTTCATGACGATGGCCGGTGTCTGTGATGCGGGATTCTCTGGTTCAAGATATACCTGGTGTAATAACCGTTCGGGAACGGCGCGGATATGGAAACGTCTGGACCGCTTACTTCTATGCGGGCGTGCTTTAGAGCTTCCATACCAAATCATGGTGCAACATTTAGGACGTGACCCGTCGGATCATGCTCCATTATTGTTGTCGGTGGATACGAAACTAGATAACAAACCCAAGCCGTTCCGTTTCTTAAACATCTGGACTACTCATCCTGGTTTACTGGGGGTTATCAAGGATTGTTGGGCTCAACCAGTCAATGGTTCTCCTTTGCAAGTATTGGCCTTGAAGTTGAGGAATGTTAAAAATGCCCTCAAGCAATGGTCTAGAACGACATTTGGGGATATTTTTCAGGGAGCACGTGATGCCGAACGTATGGTAACAGAGGCTGAAACAGCATACGACCTGGATCCTACTGAGCAACGGCGGAGCGAGTTACATCATGCTCGGGCTCGGTTACGCAGAGCGCTTATAGTTGAGGAGGGTTTTTGGAAACAAAAGGCGCGGGTAAGGTGGCTCTCGGACGGAGATAGGAACACCAAATATTTTCATTCCTTGGTCACGGAAAGGAGGCATAGGGCAGTAATTCATCGGATCAAAGATACCGCTGGAGAGTGGATCGATGAGGAATGCCAGATTGGGGAAGCAGCAGTGGGTTTCTTTAAGGAGCTTTTCACAGCAGAGGGGGGCCTTCCTTGCCTTACTGGTCTGCAGATCATACCGAAATTGATAACGGACCAAGAAAACTCACGGTTAACGGACATTCCATCTCTTACAGAAGTTAAAGACATAGTCTTTGCTATGGACGGAGAGAGCACAGCAGGGCCGGACGGGTTTACAGGGAAATTCTTTACCTTTGCTTGGGAGGTAGTGGCTTTGGATATATACCGTGCGGTTATCAGCTTTTTCTGCGGCGCTGAACTACCTAGGAGTATCACGGCTACTTCAATTGTGTTGTTACCCAAAGTGGAGAACCCCCAAGATTTCAAGCAATTTCGGCCAATCAGTCTATGTAACTTCACTAACAAAATCATTTCCAAACTATTATCGACAAGATTGGCGATAATATTACCCCGGATTATATCTCCACAGCAAAGTGGGTTTGTCCAAGGGAGGCAGATTACAGATAATTTCTTGTTAGCCCAAGAGTTAGTAGCGGATATTAAAAAATCAAATCGGGGTGGCAACGTGGTCATCAAGTTAGATATGATGAAGGCTTATGATAGAGTCTCATGGCCCTTTCTACTACAGGTGTTACGGTATTTCGGGTTCAGTGAAACTTGGATAGACATGATATGGCGCTTAATATCGAATATTTGGTTTTCGGTGCTTGTAAATGGCGGTTCACACGGCTTTTTCAAATCTTCACGGGGTTTACGGCAAGGAGATCCCATTTCACCAGCCTTATTCGTTATTGGAGCTGAGTTGTTGTCTCGAGCCCTCAACAAGCTACCCACACAGAGAGGATTTACTCCGTTTAAAGTGCCTCCTCATTGTCCTATAATTACGCATTTGGCATTCGCCGATGACGTGATTATCTTTTCTAGTGGCAGCAGGTCATCCCTACATTTGATTAAACGAGTTCTGGAAGATTATAGTGAGGTATCAGGTCAGCGGCTCAACCCTCAGAAGAGTTGTTTCCTTACTCATCCACGCTCACCAGCTCAGAGGACAGCGGTTGTTAACCAGGTATTGGGATATAATAGAAGAGTATTTCCGATACGGTACCTTGGTTGTCCCTTATATGACGGAAGGAGTAAGACGATTTACTATACGGATACATATAATGCGGTGGCGAATCGCATTTTGTCTTGGAAGAACCAGATTTTATCGTCAGGGGGCAAGGTGGTATTGATTCAGAGCGTGTTAGCCTCTATGCCAATTCATTTGCTGGCAGCCGCGTCCCCTCCAAAAGGGATGTTGATGGCCCTAGAGAAATTGTTTGCCAAGTTCTTGTGGGGATCCTTGAATTTGGGGAACAAGTACCATTGGATCAGTTGGGCAGATCTGTGTCGGCCGAAGGATGAAGGGGGTGTAGGCCTGCGGGGGTTGATGCAGGTCTACGACTCATTTTCCATTAAACTCTGGTGGAAATTCCGGCAACAGCAATCATTATGGGCAAAGTTTATGCTCCAAAAGTATTGTGCAGGGCAGCACCCTTGTCTTGCTGATATTGGTCATCGGGGATCCCAGGCTTGGAGGAGGATGGTCACAATGCAGCGTTTTGGGGAGGAGAATATTACTTGGATAGTTCGTGAGGGTGCTTTGGATTTTTGGCATGACAATTGGATGGGGTCAGGAGCGCTTTGCAACAAGGTGGATGTCTTCCATGATCATTCCGTGGTTGATTTTGTAGATCGACGGGTCTGGAATGTGGGCATGCTCCATCAATTCTTAGATGGAGAACTGGTTAGGCAGGTTCTGGAGCTTGATCCTCCTTCAGGTAGGGGCAATGACAGAATGGTGTGGACATTAACGAACTCGGGTGTTTTTTCCACTGCATCGGCTTACTCATTGATCAGTCATTCCAATGACACCTCTTGGCTTTTTGCCCGTATATGGCAGCAAGGCCTTCCAGTCAAGATCTCTTTTTTTATGTTACGACTACTACAGGGGAGGCTCCCTCTTATGGATCGACTAAAGAGGTTTGGGGTCTATGGCCCATCTAAATGCTTCTGTTGTCAGAACCCTCAGGAAGAGGCCTTGAATCATGTATTTTGCTCAGGAGAAGGGGCACGATCGGTCTGGCGTCACTTCGAGAGTACTGCTGGTGAATTTAGTGGGGTGCATACAACACGTCACATGGTGTGGTCTTGTTGGGTAAGGAGGGGAACTAATGACCGTGTAAAATTTTTACAAAATATACTTCCTTCGGTAGTATGCTGGGTTTTGTGGAAAATAAGGAATGAAGGGGTGTTTGAAGATCGGAAGATGAGGATAAGGGATACGGTGACTCGGATTGTTCAGCTTCTTCATGATTTTCTTCAATCACGGTTCCCGGGGGTGCAGTGTTCTGCTCCTACATGGGAAGGGTTACTTCTCGAGTTGGGTAGTCATCAAAGGCGGATGATTATTAAGCCAGTTTATTGGGTAACTCCGTGTGGAGGTTATAAGTTGAACTCAGATGGATGCTCTCGGGGAAACCCAGGAAGGAGTGGGGGGGGTGGACTTGTGCGAGACAGTCGAGGAAATTTTGTATTTGGATACGCGGAGCCCTTCGGAGTGATAACTAGCATGCAAGCAGAACTTCGAGCGTTGTTATGGGGAGTTAGACATTGTGTGATTCGAGGGTACTTGGAGTTACACTTAGAGGCAGATTCTCTCACCCTGGTTCAGATTGTTCAAGGGACTAGTGCGTGTCCTTGGCGTCTACAGAGAGATCTGGATGAGTTGATGATATTCAAGCAGTCTTTCCAATCCATCACACACTGCTACAGAGAAGCAAACACACCGGCAGATCATCTGGCAAATTTTGGTGCTGATGCTTGCGCAGGTCATGTGTTTAATACATTTTCAGATTTACCACTATTGGTCAGGGGGGCTATTAGATTAGATCGATTGGGACTTCCTACGTTTCGTACACGGTGTCTGGCATGAATGGGAATAAGAAGCAAAAAAGACCAATGCAGGTGAAAGTGACAAGATTAACCGCTGAGCTTCAAGGATCAACATTCAGATTCACTGGAAGACATCCTAATATGGACAACGGAAGATTTAATCTTAGTATCAGATTTTCAGTGCTTAATCCTTCGCTATATTGTATATTTATTGTCAAATTGTGGTTTGATGGCAGGGAGTTTCGTCCTTTTATAAGGGGAAATTCTGCCGAAATTTTTATAAAATAATAAAATTTTATGAAAAAAAAAAAAAAAAAAAAAGTGAGGTTTTAGTATGTTGAGGATCCTTAATATCTTTTTAGACATTATTAATCCTCAAGGATGATAAAACATTAGAATCGACTAATAGTCATGAGAGCAAGTGAGAAAAAATCAATGTTAAGGAGTATCGTTTAAAACACACTTTACATTGAATGGGTTTATTGTCATTAATATTGGGCCCTATTAGACACGTATTTTCATTAATCAAACTGTGATGGTGTTAATTTGCGGTAAATGATTGTGACAAAAAATTTCTTCAAGAACGCAAAATTGTAGGTCACGACGAAAATTCTTCAATTGTTGTCAAACAATGGCTATATCATGTTGCAAAGTTTTAAACGGTTTAGAATTGTATTAAGACCACGGTAAATAGTAAATAAAATTTGTTATAATTATTTCTAAAAATTCCAAAATCATGATATGTCTGTGCCAAAGAACAATTGTCACCGAATAAATATAAAGCATTGGCCACAATAGTATCTATATCTATATGTATTGCAGAGTGGGTTTTTAGGAAAGAGCCTCTCAATAGTTTCCAAACTTCTCATTTTTTTTTCTAGATTTTTGTATTTATTTTAATACATAAAAAGTAGTGGGTTATAACCAACCCTATCACTAGTCAAATTTAAAATTTAAAACTTTCCCACTATCTACTTCATAAACCGTTTATAATTTGTTATTTATACTTTAAATCCTTTTTAGTCCTTAATTAAAGATAAATGCTCATTCGTATGCTATTTTAATACAATTTTACATTTTTATAATTAAGAAATATTTATCACTAAACTAATCCTATAACCACCCCTACAAATGACATTTCCAAATTACAATCATGTTTCAAAAAAATCACAAATGTGCAACTAAATGTAAAGTTGAGGGGGTAAAGTGCAACTAAATGTAAAGTTAAGGGGCTTCCTATATTTAACCCTAAAAAAATCGCAAGAACGGAACAATTTTTTTTTTGCCCTTTAGGATGGCCGGACATCCATGTGCAGTGACCAAAAAACTTTCCCTTTCTTAAAGAACGTAAGATTTCCAATTTATTTATTTTTTAAAAAGGAATAGGGCTGTTTCAAATCCAAAAAAAAAAAAGAAACAAACCCAGGTTCCTCCATTGTTATGATTTTTTTCGCCATTATTCTAAGAAATTTGCTAAATTGAGTTCTTTAGGGCAAAGAATGAGATGTGTGACCAGTCCCTTTTTTTTTTAATTTGCGTGACCAGCCTATTCTTTACAAAAGTTTAAATTTTTTAAAAAGTATACAAAAATTAGGGGAGATAATATTAGGAGTTTATAGTAAATTTACCACACTTCTGGTGTGGTTTTCGCCTGTCCAATATCATGAAAGAATAGAATAAGCCATTATCAATTATTACACGCTAAGTAGAATTTAGAAGCATACAACATGATTAAGAAACAACAGAACCAATTAGGACTAGATTTTGACCCAACCCTATCACCAGTCAAATTTAAAATTTAAAACTTTCCCACTATCTACTTCATAAACCGTTTATAATTTCTTATTTATACTTTAAATCCTTTTTACTCCTTAATTAAAGACAAATGCTCATTCGTATGCTATTTTAATACAATTTTACATTTTATAATTAAGAAATATTTATCACTAAACTAATCCTATAACCACCCCTACAAATGAGATTTCCAAATTACAATCACGTTTCAAAAAAATCACAAATGTGCAACTAAATGTAAAGTTGAGGGGGTAAAGTGTAACTAAATGTAAAGTTAAGGGGCTTACTATATTTAACCCTAAAAAAAATTGCAAGAACAGAACAATTGTTTTTTTTTCCCTTTAGGATGGCCGGACATCCATGTGTAGTGACCAAAAAATTTTCCCTTTCTTAATGAACGTAAGATGGCCAGTTTATTTATTTTTTAAAAAGGGATAGGGCTGTTTCAGATCCAAAAAAAAAAAAAAGAAACAAACCCAGGTTCCTCCATTGTTATGATTTTTTTCACCATTATTCTAAGAAATTTGCTAAATTGAGTTCTTTAGGGCAAAGAATGAGATGTGTGACTAGTCCCTTTTATTTTTCTTATTTGCATGACCAGCCTATTGTTGCCAAAAGTTTAAATTTTTTAAAAAGCATACAAAAATTAGGGGAGATAATATTAGGAGTTTACAGTAAATTTACCACACTTCTGGTGTGGTTTTCGCCTGTCCAATACCACGAAAGAATAGAATAAATCATTATCAATTATTACACGCTAAGTAGAATTTGGAAGCATGATCAAGAAACAGAAGAACCAATTAGGACTAGATTTTGACCCCAAAAAAAATTAGGACTAGATGCCACTGGCACGTTGCCGTAACTTGCAATGCCAATTAGGACTATTTAGCATTTTTTTTTGCAAGGAATTAGGACACGGTAAAGCTTATTTAGGCAAACTTTACCACATCGGTGATTTGAATATACTATCAAATTATTGAATATACTACAAATTCTATAATCATGCTCGCATTTTCCCCATATTTTCCCCACGTTTCCCACTCCAATTAAGAGTCCTCCAATTTAAGAAATGTTTATCTCTTAACTAATCCTACAACCGCTCCTAAAAATCCTATAATTATGCTCACATTTTCCCTACATTTCCCCCACTTTTCCACTCCAATTAAGAGTCATCCAATTTAAGAATTCCACTCCAATTAAAAGTCCTCCAAAACATAGCATCCTCATTCAATTTTCTTGCGTGCTCACTCCAATTAAGAGAACTTTCTTGCATTTTTCCCAAGAACTTATTATCTCCTTCAACTTTTTTATGGTATCCATCTTAACTCTTAACCTAATTTCACTATAGAACATGCCCGCTTACAAGCATTTCAATGACAGCTAAATTTCAAACTCGCAAGATTGCAAAGGAGGGAACATTTGTTTAGATAACGAAACGTACACCGCAATGATTCCACACAGCAGTTCGAAAAGTTTCAGCAACTTTGCGTTGACGAAAGAGAAATCTCACATCAAATTCGAACGACAAAATCCCAACTACACCGATTAAAACGTCGTTCGCATCAAATTAGAAATTCCGGTACTGTTTATTCTTTAAACAATTGCATTTCCATTGTTTTTTTAAATATTATTCTCAATAATGTAATATTTTCGATTGATTATTGCTGTTATTGTCTTTCGTCTTTAAATAGAAGTGAAATGTTAGGTAATAGGTCATCCTTTTAGACTTATTTTCTCATGATTCAATAACAACTTATTATGCAATAGTAAGCATAAAAATTTATTTTATAGTCAGAGCAATAGATGTCCATCACTGTTTTTATGTCATCTTTTTTCCCTATGACACAAGTATTGGTATTTGACTTTTAATATAACCAAATTCCCTCCAGATACAAAAATGATGGAATTTGATATAAGAAATTTCTTTCGATAGAAAATTTACATTTTCAGATTGTTTGCGACTTAGTTAGGATTCTTGGAGTTCGATAATTATGTATAGTATTTGATATTGTCATGATGACAGTTTGCGTACCTTTAGGCCAAAAGAGTTAATGTTTCTTATCACAAAAAGATTGTCATTATCTGATTCTTTGTCACTTTGGTCTACATTGATTGTAATGATGTGGTCGACACTGTTGTTAGGTAATTAATTTCGTGTACTTTTAATTTCAACATATTTTTTTGTATTGTATATAACATTTTATTCGTCAAACAGATATAATGTTAACATACAAATAAGAGATTCCAGTGGTAACATATATCTTAATCTACAAGACAGACATGCACGATTCGTATTTAGTTGTGATGTTTCTTATCTCAGAGAATTACAAAGGAAGGTATAATTTCTTGATATATATATATTTTTTATAATGCTATTTATAAACTATGTAAAAAAATATACTAATTTTGAATTTCGTACGTACTTAATTTTCAGGAAAATAGTGATATGTTGTTCAACCAACGAATCAATTCATGCAAAGATCGTGCATTTTCATTTGTAGCACGCACTTCACAAAATTCAACAGAATTAATTAAATCACCAATTTTGGCTTTCGTACTAAAAATTGATTGGTGTGAAGAGTGTTCACAACTTCATGCAAGATTATCAAATCGAATGCATAATATTTGGAAGTATTTCATTTTAACAACATTCAATTACATTCATTTTTATTCATATATCATTCATTTTCTAATATAAATTTTTATTATTTTTTCAGAATCTATCTTCCGAAAAAAGGCAGTTCTTGAATGATATACACATTCTATCATATTTCAAACTATTGTTGGGCAGATATTACATTTTAATTGTGTTGGTACAATTTTTTAACCTTTTTTTTAACCACTTTATTTTCATTTTTTCCAATAATGTCAGCACCGTGCGTAGCATGGGTATTCACACTAGTAATGAAGTAAAACTCCTCCAGTTTCAATGGTGTGCTTAAGAAATTAAAGGGTTAGCTCTTTTTCAGATTTTTTGTGTTGGTCTTACTGTTTCAGTTATGAATGGACAAAAATGCCATTTAAATCTAACTGGATTTAATTCTAAAGTCACCGGGAGTTCTTAAAGTATACAGTTTTAATTATTCAAGGATCAATCAAAAACAAAATTTAAATGAGGGGTTAAAAGTAAACAATGGCAATAATTTAGAGGTTCCACAAATTTTTTACCCAACAATTTAGAATGGTTCTACGTGATTAACAATATATATATATTTACAATAGTTTGAATCCAAAAAACATTTGGATTTCTAGTTCCACAGAAATTAGTTTTATTTCTCATATACTCCAGATCCCAACAATACTAGGAGAGATTTATGATCTCATCCCGAAAGAATTTGGATTTTGTCGCTCAGCAAACATACTAGGAGATTGGTACTCTAATTCTAAAGTGAATAGAATCCTATTGGTGCCTATATATTCAGCACTATCAATCATGGGAACTTTATACATCAACAATTCAAATCGTATTTTTTCCTTGTTATACATACTAGTATAACAAGGAAATTGGTATACATACTAGTATAACAATTCTAATCCTAGTATTTTTTCCTTGTCAAACATACTAGTATAACAAGGAAATTGTTATACATACTAGCATAACAATTCTAATCCTTGTATTTTTCCTTGTCAAACATACTAGGAGATTGGTACTCTAATCCTAAAGTGAATGGAATTCTATTGGTGCCTATATATTCAGCACTATCAATCATAGGAACTTTATACATCAACAATTCAAATCGTGTTTTTTTCTTGTTATCTTCTAAGAAACAATGGCTACGAGGGGTCAACATATCTCCATTATTTGTCTCAGTTTCTTCTTAATTCTTCTTCTTTTACATCCTCATGCTTGCACTGCAAGAAAATTCAGAGGTACCATGGCCGGTTTTATGAATGTTGAAAAAGCAGGTGAACTGGGAAGGCTGTATCACCTTGACAAGATATATCAGCTCGGTGACTCAATTTCTGATACTGGAAACCTTGTTTTAGAGAGTCCCCATGGCAGTGGTTTCTTGTTCACTAGACCCCCTTATGGCGAGACAACGTTTGGAAAACCTACTGGTCGATGTTCTAATGGGCTCCTCATGGTTGACTATTTCGGTATGCACCAAAATTAATTCCAAACTACTTTTTATTATTACTATTTTTTTTGTAGTTGAGAATTTTCTTGCAATTTGCCTCTTATAACTTTTTTATGTTTACAACCATTATTCTTCCTTTTTTTTTTTAATTTACAACCATATCTTCCTATTTCTGGTTGGGCTCCTCATTGTTGACTATTTCGGTATGCGCCAAAAATAATTCCAAACTACTTTTCATTATTACTATTTTTTTTTTGTAGTTGAGAATTTTCTTGAAATTTGCCTCTTATAACTTTATTTATGTTTACAACCATTATTCTTCCTTTTTTTTTAATTTGCAACGATATCTTCCTATTTCTGGTTGAGGCTATGTGAATTTCTGTTTCTTTGGTTTGTCAAATTTTTAACCTAATTCTATTTGTTTATTTTCCCAAGCTCTTCTAGATCTTTTTTTTTGTTTAATTTTTTTATATGTGATATCTAATTAAGGATCAAAAGTTTAAATCTACTGAAAAAATTAAACGAGCAGAACCATCATCTAATCAGGCTTGATGTGTGTTACGTGAATATCATGAAAATTAACATGCTTAATTACTCCAGAAAATTTATGCAAAAGTAAGAGAAATTAAAATGGAGAGGGCAGATTAAATCCCAATTTCATAACGTTTAAGTCAGTTTTCTTATTACAAAAAATTAACAAGCGGATATATAGGTTTTTATCAGGAAAAAAGTTTTTCAAACAAGGCAGAATTCCAATTAATTCTTTTGAGGAAAAACTAGGCCTAATTTTTCTTGTAGAACGTCCGTATTTTGGTTCTTTTTTTTTTTAATACTCCTAATCGTATTAGCAACTAAGATTGTTGAACATTGTTTAACAGCAACAGCATTTGGTCTTCCATACCTCGAACCTTACAAGAAAGCTCATGCAAACTTCAAACATGGGGTAAACTTTGCTGTTGCTGGAGCTACTGCTCTATCAGAAGAGGCATTGAAAGCTAAAAACATTACAAATCCAGCAACCAATAGTTCCCTTAGCGTGCAATTGGAATGGATGGCTTCCCACTTCAACTCCACTTGTCACGCCAAAGAAGGTTAGCAAATTAATTTAACTTTTTAGCACAGATCAAGAATATATTAAGGTAACAATTTTTGATTATCCTATTTCTTTTTTTGTTAATCTAAACCCTAGGATGTTGGAAAATGCTCAGAAGTGCCCTTTTCTTTGTTGGTGAGATTGGAGGCAATGACTATAACTATGGCTTCGTTCAAAGAAAAACCTTGGACGAGTTAACTGGTTTAGTGCCAGATGTTGTCCAAAGTATTACAGATGCTGTTCGGGTGATTGCTCTCTCTGTTTTTGATTTAATTTCCTTGTTAATTTAATTTCAAGTATGCTTAATTTCTCAAAACTGCTTTTTTAAAAAAAAAAATTCTCAAATTCCTTTTTTTTTTGCAACTGTTCAAAAATGGCATTTTTCATTAGGGGTTTGTTTATATGTACAAATAAAAATTTAACAATCTTATTTTCATCTTGCTAATTTTTGCTATTTTCAGAGAGTCATTGGTTTTGGGGCAAGACGAGTTATTGTCCCTGGTAACTTCCCAATTGGCTGTCTTCCAATTTATCTCAGTAGCTTCCACACAAATAATTCAGCAGCATATGATGAAAAACAGTGTCTCAAGGACTTAAACAACTTCGCTGAAATTCACAATGAAGTTCTAAAAGCATCAATCAACGTGTTGAAGAAAGAATATCCCTATGTCGACATTGTCTATGGTGACTACTACAACGCCTACTTGTGGCTCCTGTCTCATGCCAAGCGTCTACGTAAGTTAATTTGTTACCATACCATCATTTTGCCGAAATTTTTTTTAAGTATATATATGTACTAAATTAATTATCTAGCTTAATCCCACAACTTAAAATTTTTGGTTGAAAATTCTTGCAGGATTTGATAGAAATTCTTTACAAAAGGCTTGTTGTGGAAGTGGATCAGGGCCATACAATTTTGATCCTCGAAAGATGTGTGGGGCTGAAGGAGTTTCTGCATGTCCTAACCCTGATAAATACATAAGCTGGGATGGAATTCATTCAACACAACGAGCATATAAGTACATTGCAGGATATTTGTTGCGCTCCATCTTGCCTCAAATGAGGATGTTTCATCTTTGAGTTGGAGATCATGTTATAGTTTCTGCTAGCTAGTTGTCGTTTCAATTCGGCCCGCCGGGGTTCCTTTTCTTTTTGATTCTGTATTTGTTTATTCGATGGTATAACACATTCCATCTTTTACTTTCCATTGACGTTTCTATTGTTATCAACAACATTTTTATTTAGATTCAAATTGAAAAGAAGTACTTTGCATTGATCCAGTAGTACTTGGTACTTCAAAGTTTGCTTTTCAGTTTCATTTTGTTGTTGAAAACAGTTCCCCTGGTCTTTTATCGAGGGGGAAATGGGGAATAGTTTGATTTTGGCCTTAATCTATTTCATGTCTAATTTCTGGCTTTGCACCTGAGTCTAACTCAATAATCTTTAATCAAGCTACTCTTTTTTTTTTTTTTTTTTTTTTTTTTGTCGACGGAGTTTCCGGTCAAGTCCGTAAAGGCGGCCCGACTAATCCCCACTCCGGCCCGGCCTAGCTCCCCAACCAGACCTAGCACGTTAGATGCACGGCGAACTGATGTTGCTGCGGAGGTTCGACCCCAGGACCTAACGGTCCCGAGGAAGAGGCGCCAACCACCAGCCCATTCACGTGAGGACCTTTAATCAAGCTACTCAAGTTTGGTCAATATTGAGTTAAGTTGAAAAGAGCAGTTGACACGAATAATTCACAGATTCCTTCTCCTTCAACTTGAGAAGGGGGTATTGGTAGATAAGCCAAGCACACTTCCCCTGCGATGATATACTTCATCCAATCAACTTTCAAACAAGTAATAGAAAACCCGGGTATAATAGGGGTGACAATCGGGTTCAAATCAGGTTTACGGGTTGGGTTGAGACCCGGGTATAATAGAAAACCCGCTGACTCGAACCTGACCCGTCAACCCGAAACGGGTCAGAATACCTGACCCGAACCCGAACCCGAAAAATTCGGGTTGACAGGTAGACCCGAAATAACCCGAAACTTAATTTTAATTTATTAATTTATCATTGTAATTTCTAATAAAATCAATTTCGCACAAGACTAATTACATAATCAAGTAATAAAATTTTAAATAAATAATCCCAAACCAAATCTTCAATAAATTAAAACACCGTAAAAGTGTTTTATCCCAAACCAAATATAAAAAAAATTAAAACATGTGAACCTACAAATTGGCTGTTGCTGGATCTTTAAGATCCTCCAAATATTGTTCCCCTTGTTTAGAGCGCTTAAAATTACACCCGAATTAACATGTGAACCTACAAATTGAATTTATTTCACTTGTACATTTGGACACTTTCCTGAATTGATTATTCTATTATAAAATAAACACTCTCAACAAGTGTCTACTAATCACTTGTTCCTCGTTAGCCAAACTCTTATCACTCACTGGCAAAAGCACACCTCTTATATTCGGGTCAGGTTGTGGAATGAAATACTCGGGGAAGAGATTCTTGGTAAGGGCAAATGTCCTCTCTTCTCTACCTCTTATATTCATCTCTGCTCATATGAACAATTCTCCTATATTTGCTGTTGCTTTCAGACTCAAATTGCATGATCTGACATTGAGTTATAGATATCAGTATCTGCGCACAGATAGTCTTTAATCTTAAAATTTGTTGCATTAATTATTAGCTAACTAGTTTTTGTTTAAGATGGTAGGCAGACAAGTTCAGTGATCTCATCCAATATACTTTTACCAAATCTTTGTAGAAAGCATTACTTCAGCATATAATAGATGATGCCTTGTCAATTTTCGCCCTTTTTCGGAGCTAAGTACAGCAACTTAATTTTGAGTGCCTTGTATGACTCAGGATATCTGCTATGTACTTGTAGAAGCAGTAACTTGTCTACCTCATGTCATCGAAGGATGCACCAACTGTTGAGAATGAACTTTTGTCATTCAGCACCTCAATAATTTAAATCACTCTATATGCATGTCACCATTTTTTATAAAGATTTTCAGTTTCAAACTCGACAAAAGTAGTCATTGGCACGTTAGTTCTGTTTTTAAGGTTGTCTTTGCATATGTGTGCATGTTGTTTCTATAAAAAGGTCTTCTGTAATCTGCAGCAATTCCTTTGTTGGTAAGTTGTATGGCTTGGATTGACAATATGAGTCTAATCTTTGGGGTTACACTTGTCATTTATCTTTAAGCAGTTGATGGAGCTTGCACATATATGGTTCTTATCATGCTAATGGCACAACTTGTCTTGGATTTTTATGAAATTGCCTCTGCTATTGTTGATGGTTAAACTTGATGCTGGACTTGATATTCTTGATTTGCTGTCCTTTAACTTGAATGTTTTTGAATTTGCTTATGTTATTCTTGATGGTTTAAGTTGTTGGTGGAATTGATTATTCTTGAATGCAGTTGTTTGATTTGCTGCCATCTTTTTATCTAGCATTCTTTCCTGAATAGGCACTTAGGTGTTTTCCTTTTTGCTTCTCACTCTTTCCTTGGTCCTAGGGATTTTGCTTTTGTAACTGTTGTTCTTGCATTTTAGAAGAAACAATTTCTTGAAGGCACAGAATAAGTAGCTCGAAGTTTTTCTTTGTTGCCTTGAATTAACAAAGTGTGAAGTTCATAATTAACCAATTGTGAAGTTTCTCAATTAAAGCATAATGTCTGTATCAGCCTAAATCTCTAAACACTAACTCTTTTCTGCCATTGAAGTACCATATTAACCAATTAATGGATGATGACAATTTGGAAGTTTTTTTTTTTTTTTTTCATTTCTACATTTCCAAAATTCTGAGATTTCTCTTTTCTGATGTCTTCAACTTTCTTTAACCATATTTTATTTCTGTGCAGGTAAGATTTTGTCACACAGGAAAGCTTCTAAAGCAGTTGGAAATGAGAACTTTGAGAAGCCTGGTTATTTTTCTAGGAGTGAAGTACACATTTGAACTGAATTTTGGACAATGAGATGTAATGATGATACGGATGCCTTCCTTTCTGTTCTTTTAAGTATATGGATAGATGCTGAGTACTGAGTTTATATTTCCATTAGCTGATCCAGCTTAAAACTCAATTCAGCTGAAGAAGTATATGTTTGAAGCCCAAAGCAGATATGCGTCCCCTCCTCCCCTCCCAAGAGAAGAAAAGGAAAGAAAGAAAAAAGAACCGCTCTGTGTTTGGTTTCTCTAGACTTCTTGGTTTTCAATTTGTGTACTTTTAGATAAAACACCTTGTTTATGTTGCACTGGTTTCCTAGTCGAGGGAACAAACTAGTGGTTCCATTATTTTGCAAATTATCAACGCCATGGTTTTTCTTTTTTGTTGAAGACAAGTTACCGAGGATTTTTGTGAGAGCCTAATAGGTATGGATAGTACTCTCAAATTGTTATTCGAATGCACGTACTCATATCTATTATCACGCATTGCACTTGGACTTTTTTTTTTTTGTTTTTTTGCAACTTCATTTCACTTTTTTTTAACGTTTAACTAATTAAACCTCTCTTAGCTTGTGCTTGTTAGTCTCTTGTAGATGAATGATACTACTAATCCATACCAAAATTTTAAAGAATCCACCTACAAAAAGCGACTAAAAATCATAATATTTTCCTGAGTGATAGACACAAATATGGAATCCCTAAAATCAAGAGATCAAGGACGTAGATCTAGTTTATTTCTTGCTAAGTTGTATTGTAACTTAATATATGATTTTCTAATTTTAAATAGCTGAGACAATGAAGAAAACCAAAAAACACACACACACACAAAAGAATTGGGACAAATAATTTTAAGGTTTTATATGACGTATACAAAGTGGTGTAACAAAAGATTTAAATACTGGTAATATATTCTCCTTTTCGTAATCAACGCTTTACAAATGCATTTGAAAATAATAGAAAACGATCATGCAAGAATGGAAAAAAACAACTAACTTAATGGAAGACAAGTTGCCTTAGCGCATTCACTTCACAATTTATCAGAACTTGGATGGAAATTTTGACGACCAACCAAACTACAACAAAATCAGAAATTTCAGAGCCTTCACTAGGTTAGCATTTTAACACAATATTAAGCATAATTCCACAGATGGTAAGACTTAACAATCCTACTTCTGTGTTAGACTCAAAAAAAAGTTGAAGATTTTGTTGCTTTATATCATTTTTGCATTACAGCATGGTAAAAAATATTGGTATTTTTCACTTATCCAAAAGCGTTGATATTTTAGCTTAAATTAGCAGCCTGTACCTGGTCAGTTTAAAGCTTGAAGACAAATCAGAAAACAACATGACCAGACCACATACGATACACCACCAACCTACCTCCATACTTGTTTTCTGAACTTGTAGATTTTGTGTTTTCAGTCCTCCTTCGTTGTGATTTTTGCTGTTTCTGAAACCATCCACGCTGACACTTGGCTTTGCAGAAGCATATCCAAATTAGGCCTTTCTGCAGAAAAATTTTGCGGTGCAGCATTAAGAATTGATTGCTTTTCAAGGCCAAACAACAGGAGCTGATTACAGTGTCCCAAAGCACTCGCCTGCCACACTTGGAGTAAGCTAATGGCTTCACTCCCCTGCGATTACAATAACAAGTTTCAATCAGATTGATGGATATAATCAGATTGTAAATGACATGGAAAATCATGAATCGTCCTCCATGAATTCGAATTCAAGCTATAAATCTTTACTTCGGGCTTAATATCCATACAAAAAGGTCGGAATTCGCGGACACGATCATGCAGAATCCGGTGCTTCCAAGTTGTTGGGTTCCAAAATACAAATCCTTCTTTGGAGATATGTAAACAATGCAAGCCATTGCATGAACCTACGACTTGAGTACTTATGGCCGAAAGAGAATTTTTTTTTTGGAAATTGTAGGGCAACCCAATGGAGCGCATTGAGTTTGAGTTCTTCAAAATTGGAGCAGTTGGTTTGAAGGAGAGAATCATGATCACAATCAGCTGAGCGAAGTATGCATCTTTAATGCGAAAATGAGTATAGTTGGGGCATGTTTTTTTGGGAGTAAGACCACTGCTTTCTGATGAATTCTTGGCTTGCCATTAAATCCCGCCATGAGTTTGAGGCAACGGAATCTTAAGAGGGACTTTACAAAGAGGACGATAAATATATTGACAACAAAGAGGACCTTTTTTTTTTTTTTTTGAAAAAGAGGACGTTACGTAATGAGCGGCTGTCTGTCACTCTGTCTTAATTTTATGACTGATACGAATAGTCTTACTAGTATAATTTTGGATAAATTATCTTTCACCTTCTTTGGTTTAGTGTTTTATCACATAACTTTCGTATGGTTTAAAAACTTATATATAACTCTCTCATGATTTGAATTAAAATGTCACCATTAGTTTTTCCATTAAAACTAACGGTTAATAGTAAAAAAAAAATTCAAACTAATAAATTGACAAATTTACACTTTCATTACTTCTTTTTTTCCTCCAAATGTAAAAAAGAATAAATTGAAATAAAAATGGGTAAAAAACAAAAAAGCCCCCTGTGGTAAGCCTAATACACAGAAAAACCCCCTATGGTTTCAAAATATACAATACGACACCTCATGTTTTGAACTAAATTATAAAGGTGACGGAATCCGTTAAACTTTACGGAAATGACTTATTGGAACCTAAAAAAAATGTTTTATGCCTAATTTTTATCAAATATACCTATTCTACCCCTTAACCCTCAATTCTCTCTACTTAGAGAATAAAACAAATGATTTTTTTGAGCTGTCTTTTGCTTAATTATATCAGTACATTTTGGTTATTTCGTCCATTTCCGTTAAATTTAACGGATTCCGTCACCTTTACAATTTAGTTCAAAGCATGAAGGGTCGTGTTGTATATTTTGAAACCATGGAGGGCTTTTCTGTGTATTAGGTTAACCACAGGGGGCTTTTTTATTTTTTACCCAAATAAAAATAGATAAAAAAGAAATAGAAAATACTATTAAAGATTTGGTTTAAAAATCTATAATGATATTTATAGCCAAAAAAGATTTGGTATTTTTTTGTTTCTTATTTTTTTGTTTTATATTTTCATTCCATCTCTTTTGTTTCTTATTTATTTATTTTTTATTTCCCTTCCTTTTTTTGTATTTGGAGATGACACAAGTAATAAACTACATATTTTTCAAATAAAAAATGTTATGATCTTGTGCTAAATGGAAGTATATCATTGGTGATGTACTAGTAGGGTAACAAATTTTATTTCGCTGTTTTATATCTTTTGATATAAACGTATTAGTATTTTTTAAAAAAGAATATTTCAAAAATACATGTAATTCAAGAGTTTTTGGGCGAGTGGCAACTCAATTAAGTCATGGTACGAGTACGATTAGTCTTGTGGAGAACAAATAAAACTACTTTTAAGTTTTATATGTAATTATGGAATAATAGTGATTAACTGAAACAATACAAAATTGGGAAATCCCTCTTCCTAGCCCAAAACTCAATTCTTTTCATTGTAAATGTTTGGGATAATTTTAGAAACCTCCCTAAGGTTTCTAACAATTTCACTGAGCTCCCCTGAGATTTGAAAAATTACACTTACCTACCTTGTCATTTAAAATGACAATTTCACCCTTAAATATTTTAATGAAATTCCCTTATTTGGTATGATTATATTTAGAATGAGTTTTAAAATTATTTTTTCATTCTTTTCCTTTTTATTCCTTTTTTTTTAAATTTTTCGCCAATAAAACTGTAGAATTACCACTATTGCCTCAAATTTCTATTTATAACCAAATGTCAAATTAGTGATTTTTTTGACGAGTTAATTTTATATGTAATCCAATATTTTTGCTGATCTTTGTTTTCTATTTTTTGGTATTAAAATTAACAACAAATCAAAAAGAAATGGCCCAAAACCATAACTAAATTATTATAATCCCATTACTTGAAAAATTAATAAACTCTAAATGAACTATTTCAACATTTTCTTTTCTATCTTATAAATCTAAATTCATAATAAAATAGCATCCAAAGTATCATATCATAGTGATAAAATTATTATTATAGTTGTTTATCAAATAGTAGGTATGGACATGAAAAATTTAGCACTTTTTCCTTATAATTATACTAGATAATCTTATAATTGTATAAGAAAATAAATTAAAACTCATTGCACAAGGGTATTTTTGGGTATTCATTTAAAAATTTGACCGAATCAATATTATTTTAAAACTTTGTTACTAAAACTATCAAATCAAGGGAAGTAAATATAATTTTTCAAACCTCAAGAGAGTTCAATGAAATTGTTAGAAACCTCAGGGGACGTTTCTGAAATTATCCCTAAATCTTTTTTGAAAACAAAATTAAACAAACATAATATTTCCATTATTAATTACCACAAGATTTTTTTCACAATACTCAAAACCCATCCAATATTCGAATTCCCACTATTTGGAGGCTGCCATCATTCATCATTGGGCCATAAAGGAAATAATAATAATAATAATAATAATAATAATAATAATTTTGTATTATGTGTTTCTTTTTGTTCATTTTGGGCTATCCTCTAACCGTCTTAACGGTTTTCAAGAACGCAAACCATCTCCCAATACTCTCTTACATTCGACACTCAAATCCCACTTCTTTCCCTCCCACCTCATTTTTTTAAAGTCGCAGTAACTATTTCCGATCATTTAGTTTCTTCTTCAAAATTTTCTATCAAGAATCAAGCCCAGAAATTCCAAGAAAGAAAAGAAAAGCAAAAGAACATCGATCAGGAGCTCAAGGAAAATGTCAACTTCAAGCGATCCCCTGTCAGAGTCGGAATGCCCATACATCCTGGCTACTACTGCAGGCATTCCTGAAGAGCAATCCCTGAGACACATAATCCGTACAAGATTCCCAAATGGCATGCCTGAAGATTTCATAGCCATCATTATGGGAGACATTCTGACTGGTCTCGCTTATCTCCATGTTTCCTTGTCCATTGGTCATAATGACGTTAATTCCAGTAACATCTGTGTTGATTCTGAGCAAGTTCTCACCACCATTAAGCTTGCTGTTGATCCGGGGAAGCACTTTGTGGATCCTGGACCTGCATGGAGAGAAGGTAGAACTCCCAATGACGGGATACGGGGTTTGGGGATTACTGCTTTGGAGATGGGCTTTGGTTCTTTACCAAGAAATTGCACTGGGAATGCGGATTTGGTTTCTTTGGCCAACAATATGATCAGGATTCTGAAGCTGAAATTGGGCTATCCTGATGAGAAAGGGGAAGAGGAGGCCGAGAATAAAGGGAAGGAAAAATTGGAAATTGATGACGATCAGGAAATGAAAGAAAAGGCAATGCAGAAAGGAAAGAAAAAATTGGTGATTCCTGATGATCAGGAAATGAAAGAAAATGCCATGCAAAAAGAAAAGGAAAATTTGGAACTGGCCGATGATCAGGAAATGAAAGAAAAGGCCATGCAGAAAGGAAAGGAAAAAGTGGAACTTGCTGATGATCCGAAAGGGAAAGAAATGGTCAAGCAGAAAGGGAAGGAAAAATTGGAAGCTACTGATGATCAAGAATTAAAAGAAAAAGCCAAGCAGAAAGGGAAGGAAAAACTGGAAATTGCTGATGAAGAACTCAAGAACTCAACGATCAAATTGCCTGTGCTGGAGAAGCTGCTGAATATTAGTTCTGTTGAGAGCCCAGAGAAAAAATTAATAAAGCAGCAGGAAGGTCAGCAGCAGAAGAAGAAACCTATGGTAGCCCTGGCACAAAAATTCAAGAAGGCTATGAAGTTCTTTCGCAATAATAAGAACGACAATGCTGATGAGAGAAAATTCTCAAGGGATTTCTTGGAAGTGGTGTTGATATGCCTCAAAGAACAAAAGCTGACTACAGCGAAGCAGATTCTGGAGCATCCCTATTTCCAGAAGACCGTTAATCTGCAAAAATTTGAGCGCAGCATGAGGTCGCGTAATTTCCATTGATGATGATAAATGATTTCTTGAATTAGACAGTTTGATGCTTCTAATATTGCTATAACATCGCGCATTCCACTGACTGAGGAGTTCAATTAGGCCATAAAGACTCCATAATACCTAGGTGGCTCTGTTATTTCCTAGTGGATCATTTTCTTGTTGCCAGACTGAAACTCTTTATGAGTTCTAGACTTTGATTTTCTTGAGTTCAGGAGTAGAACAATGCATGAGACATCCATTCATAGCTGAAACTTTTAGTCTGTTTGATTGTTTGCTTACTAGATTGAGAGCTGATCATTTTCTGTAAACAATATGATGATGATGATGATGTACACAGCTTCCCAATCAAAGGAATTTTATTGGACGTATGGTTCACTAATAATCTGTTTTGCCCTGTTTTCTGATAAATATAATGAAGAAATGCATTGAAAGTTGAAAAGGATTGTTTCAGATTGAAGACATAATTTGCAGCACTTAAAGATTTTGAAAGCATAATCAGATGTAATGTTCTTGAACAATCCCTGGTAAATTTATTTGTTTTAGTGCTGGATGATGAATGTTTTGAGATTTCCATCTTCCATTATCATCAAATTCTGATTTCCAGCTGAAAATTTCACTATTAATCATAAATGTTACAATAAAGATAGGTTTTTTTTCTTCTTTTTTTTTGGGGGGGGGGGGGGGGGGGGGTGTGTAAATGTAAGGTTCACAAAGTCAGAAGTTATAATTATTTGGTTGTAGTTATGGTCTGTCTGTCTATCACACATTTAAAATTACGGTATAAAAGTGTGGAATTTCTTAGGTGTGACCTCAGAACTATCCAGACAATGATATATTTTTAGTTTTTATGGTATTTTTAACTTGTAGAACTAATGAAAATATATATATATATATATATATATATCGTGAGGATAAAGATACTACATTTCATTAAAAAAATAATAAAATACTATACAAAAGCAAACACTATAAGATATTTTTTCACAGTCTTGTTCTATATTATGGCTCTCTCCAAGGACCATTTAAAAAGGAAAAAAAATAAAAGGCTTGGCTCATGCTTAAAAATAAAAAATAAAAAAGGTATTGGCCCATGCTTTAATTTTTTTTTTTAATTACATGAGAAGACATACATAATTAACTCTGTGATTATATTTGAAGCTATTTTTTTAACCGTGAAGTTACAGAGATAATTCATGGGAAAAATAAGGAAAGTTACATAAGCTTAAAACAAAAAGGTACTATAGAATAATTTTCAGAACACACAGGGAAAGTAAATCCATCTATATCAGGGTTAACGAAAATAAAAGGTACTACAAACACCATTCGGTCTTAGAACCCTTATGCATGCAGCTGCATTGGAGCTAAAATATGGTATTCTAACACCTAAATTTTAGATTTCACGTTTTTTAATTTGTTTTTGGTTCATGAAACGTAGATCTAAAATTTGTAAATCAATTAAATTTGGGATGCTTTAGAATTAATTTTTTTTTCTTTTTTACTTATAAATACCACATGTACTCAGCATAGGGATGATAGCGGGTAGGGTAAAACCCGATATCAGCGATATTTAACCTGATAATTAATCCAATTGAATGATCGATAGCTAATCCGTTAGAGTTTGATATTGATGTGGGGTTAGTGACAAATAACCTAATAAGATTTGGTAAGAAAATGCTAAAAACTCGATACCCGTTATATATATCTATATCTCTCTCTGTGTGTGTGTTGAGGAAAACAAACTTATTTTCTTTAGTTTGTATTTAGTTGATATACATATTTGTCTTGTAAACTGTTATTTGTCTTACTTTTTGTATAACTCCTTGTTAAAAAATGTGGAATAGTTAGCTGATCTTCAACTGGTAGGGAGGGAGCGTATCAAAAACATCTCAATGGACATCCAGGACCTGACTATTGAACTTGATCAATTCCACTTGTAGTATCCACATTTTACTAATCAGGTTTCACAATCTGGTACAATCAGCACATGTCGAGATCAGTCTTGACCGTGGTCCTGAAACTCTAGAGTCTGGTAAATTTGTACAAATACAGATGCTGTATCTATTACCTAGAAAAATATAAGCAATCAAATATGCAGTGGTTCTTCATCTATTCCACATATAGAAGAATTCATCCTTTAGATGGTAATAGATACAACAGCTGATGATCAGTATGTTACACCAACAGATATTCAGTTCAGAGGGATACTTCTTAATCATAATATTCTGCAGCCTCCCGGTAGCCTTTTCCCGGCCTCTGGAACTTTTTAGTTTTATTAAAGTTACATAGTATTCTTCTTTATCTATAGTTGGTTTATGAGCCATTTTGCAAATCAAACAATATTTATATATATATATATATATATATATATATTTCAATGGACTCCAAAGACAAGATTCTTTTCAAATGATTGGCTTTTTCAATGGTGATTTCCCAAAACAAGAAATCGAATCTCCTTCTTTTCATCAATTGTTAATTTGAGATTATCGTATATTAATGTCTTGTCACTAAATGGTCAAGGGAAAAAGTGCAAGTTTCATTGAACACTTAATTTCAAGAGAGACTCCAAATCTTATCGTGGCGAAAGGTAAAGGAATCGGTTTGAGAGTAACAAAAACGTCATTGTCATCTTACTAAAGTTTTCACTAGTGGAATTGGGTCTCGGCATGTCTATCACAGCCTTTGATGTAAGTTGAAAAATAACAAAACCCGATCTACAAAAATTCAATGGCGAACGGGTTTTACCAAAGAGAGTTGGGGCTAATGAGCTAGCTTGAGATTTTGATGAGAAGGGCTTTTTTTTTTTTTTTTTAGCAAGAGATAGATGGGATTCAAAAAGCAAGAGAGGACAGGATGATTTGAACCCAAAACATCCAAATCCTGAGGTATCAACCAATGAGAAGGGTTGTTCTTGCATTCACAATCCATACGCAGCCAAGGATGCTTCTTTTTTTTTTTTTTTTTGAAGCAAGGATGCTCCTAACAATGTGAGATATGATCTCATGTCAAAACCCTCAAAAGATTCAAGTGCGTATCAAAATTATGGCATACTATTATAGAGAGCCTATATTTTTATTTAGAACCAATTTAATCACTCCCTCAAAACGAATTTCAATCGCCGAATTTATTGTCTATTCAATTGTTTAATGATTTTACTTCTTAAGTGTCGCATCTTATCTATTTTTGGTGATGTGTGAGTTTTATCAACGATGATCTTGGGAAATAGGAACGTACGTGACCTACAGCTTTTGCTTTGCTATTGGAGAAATAATTTTTTTTAATTGGGAATAAAATTGGAGGACCTTATAAAATCTCACCGAATGCTGATTATACAATGGGAAAATTGATAATTTGATCCCTTGGGTTTTAGAATTTTTTTTAAATTTTTCACGCTCAAAATAAACTAAAACAATCCCTCAGATATAAAAAAATTTTATGCGTTTAGTCTCAGAACTTGTTTTTGCTCAATTTTTTAACTGAAAGAAAAATGCATGCCTATCTCACATGCCTATAATTGCAAGGGTAAAATGGAAATAAAATTCATTTTTCTTAACCAAAAAAAACACACACACACACACAACACATAACCACTCTCTTTCCCCCACTTTCGACCATTAAAACCCTATTTCTAATTCTTAAGCTACCAAGACCCAATTCTCAACAATAAAACTTCAGTAAGTGCACCTTCACAAAAGGTGAAGAAATGGCAAAGGGATTAGATTGAAAAAAAAAAGGTAAAATCAATCAAGAAATTCGAGTAAATCACAGCACACAATAATTTCACAAAAATGATAGACAAGAAGGAAAGTAAGGTTCAAATTCGCCTGACAAGGAAGGAAACAAATTTTTTCCCCCATTTTGTCCTTGAAATTATGGACTCTGAGGCGGGTGCGTGTTTTTTAGCCCCAAAAATGAGCATAAAAGAACTCCGAGAACAAATGGGCAAAATTTTTATATCTGTGGAACTATTATAATCGATTTTGAATGTGAAGGACTAAAAAGCTTTTCTGAACATGGCAAGGAATAATTTGACAATTTTAAATTTTATTAAACATCAATTACTATTACTATGAAAAGCTTGACGTACAAATATTTTAAACTTACAGCGCCGTTCAAATTTCCCGAAATTTATATGCAATTATTTTGAGGCCCTCTTTACCAAAATCGTACGGAGTATTTGATAATCCAGGGCCTCAAAGTTGGTGTATCCTTTGACGACTGAAGGTAGATGGGTCACTGCTTCTATAAGTATAAAGAAGATATCCTGAGGCATACAGGGCACTCAAAATTTAGTTGCAGTACTTGGCTCATCTATTATATGTTAAAGTAGAAGTGGCAAAATGGATATATGGTTGATAAATGATTTTAGTTAAATGGATAGTGGATCAAATTGATCCAATTCAATTAAAACCATTTAATAAATGGATCTAAATTGATGCCATTTAAATGGATAGTGTAAACTATGATCCATCCATTTATCCATTTACTCTCCCAAATCCTAAATTTAAGATCCAAATATTTTTTTCCAAAAATTACAGATCCCCAAAGTTCTATCCTTAATCACCTAAAACCTTTTGGTAATAACAAATGCTTGTACTACTACTCTATTTCAGTTCTTCATAAAATTAGTTTAATTCCAAGAAAATTTAACTGTTGTGGTTAATTTAGCCTTTCATCATTACTTTAAGTATCATTTTGTAAAGTAATAAACAATTAAGAACTTTGCTACATTTTTATAACTTTTGGGTGAATTGAATACGGCTTTACAGTGAAAAGAAGTTTACGTTTCTAATTTTTTGCCCTCCTGTTCAAGAGGGATGCCTTGAATAAAAGTGGAGTTCTAATAAGAAATCTTATGTTATTTGACAAGTAAAATATTTTCATCACATGTGCACGTAGTACCTAAAAATGTATGAAACTCCTTATTATACCATTGATATACAAGGTACCTTATATTACTTAGTAAATTAGGTGTCTTTTTTTTTGGATAGTTGGGTTGGGTGATAAGGGGAGAGGGATTGTAAGTATGAGGATTTGGATTCAAAACTTTTCACTTATTAAAAAAAAAAAGAAGGTGTCATTTACGTATCTTAACCAATGTTGCGGGGACACTCGTTAGAAAGATTCTTTTTATAAATAAAAGAATTAAAAAAATAAAAAATTATTTTGATACTGCATGATGCATTCTCGCTTTTTCTTTACTTAAGAATGTAAATGTTTGCAATCATTGCTACATGAGAGTTTAATTAAAAAAAACAAGAGTAGAGACTAAAATATAATTTTGAAAAGGATGAAAGAAGTCTAGGAACTAGAAGCAAATAAAATGCAATTAATGTTATTAGCAACTTGGCATATGAGGAAGTTATGAAGGAAAGAATAGGTGGTCCCATAAAATTAATTTGACATATGAGGAAGTTATAAAGGAAAAAATAGATGGTCCCACAAGATTCTATCCCACTTTTTTATAAATATTTGCAATCACTATGTGTGTTTTCTGTTTTTTAAGTTAAGTGGATGTATATGGATGACATGAATAATCCATTTAAATTCACCAACATAATTGGATTTAAATGGTTATCCATTTAAAACCATTGAATTTATATGGATCATCCAAATCCATTTAAGGTTGGTTTATATAGATGGATTGGTGGATATGAATCCATTTTGCCACTTCTATGTTAAAGTAATGCTTTCGACAAAGATTTGGTTAAAAGCATATTAGACTAAACCAATGACTGGTCTACCTACCATCTTAAACAAACACTACTTAGGTTGTACTTAATACAACAAAGTTTAGATTTAGGAGACGTAAGCATATGAGCAAAGATGAATATAAGAGTTATAGAAGAGAGAACATTAGCCCAAATCCACTTTCTTACTGAGAATCTCTTCCCCAAGTCTCTTATTGCACAACATCAAAGATTCAAACAGGAAAGAAATATCAAGCCCAAAAGGCCCAACAAGATTGTAAGAACTCACATTTGGTTCAATCATCACCGTGTAGCAAGGATACATTAGCCCACATAGCAAGAATGGGTTGCAAATATCAAATCTCATAATTCAATCCTACGAGTGGCATGTTAGCTCAAGTTAAAAAAAACCTATGTTTGTAATTAAATCCCCAGCAAAGGGAATGAATGCTACTAGTCGAGAGAAAGAGAGAGAGAGAGAGAGAGAGAGGAAGCAAAACGGCTATGCGATTACCTCTTTTCTTGTAGTACAGTTGTTCTTTTTGTATTTCCTAGATTACTATCACTGCTGAGCTTTCACTAGGCTTTGTAAAAACATACCCAATTCAAAGAATTGTTCAGCCCCAGTAACTTGCATCACAGGATAAGTAATAGATATGCTTTCAATGTCGTACCATAGCAGCAACTGATTAGCCTGTCCCAAAAGTACTCGTCTACTGCATTTAGAATAAGCTATTGGTTTCACTGCTTGAGGATAGCTAGTAGACAGACGACAGTTAGTAGATAGATCACATATTTTGATTGAAACCAAATTAGTCCAAGATTTCTGGACTCCATACTCTGCCATCACCCAAATATCAAAATGACTTTTATAGTATTCACAAATCAAGGAAAGACATCCTTCCAAAATACCCAAACGCATATCACAATGGCGATCAAAATACTCAGGTTGTTGGAGTAACTTGAATTCCTCTGTTCCAAGATCAAAGGTAGCAATAAGTTTGTCAGAATTGGATTTACTACTCTCTTTTACAACCCAATGCAATGCACCAATTGCAAGCTTGCCATTGACATGCGGATCAAAATAGTAAGGAAAATCTGAAGCCTTTTTCCTAGAATCTTATTTCAAACCATGAACCATAACTTCGGAGTAAACCTGATCATCTTTCCCATAAATCACTGGAATAGCAACCACCTTGTAATCATCGCCCACTGAGTCATCCCCAAACCCATAATTGGTATACCAGGTACCACCGGTGAAAGGACATCGAAATTCAAGGGCACACAGTAAAATCGGGTGCTCTCTGGTCGATGGGTTCCATAAAATAGGGCGATCATCCCACAAAGACAATACACAAAGCAGTCCATTACACGAACCCAGGATATCAGTTTCAAGGTCAGTCCTGGACCGTACTGGGAGACTGAGTTCATTGAAAACGGCGCGGTCAGTTTCAAGAAAAAAGTCATAGTCTGCAGAGTAAAAGTATACTTCATCAACTACTAGATCAGAGCTGCCATTGAAATTTCCAAGAATAAGGTTGTGATGGGACGAGTTCTTCAAGTAGTTTTTGATGAATTCTTGGCTACCTATTGTAGCCCGCCAAGACTTGGATAGGCACCTGAATCTTATGAGTGTCTTTATAGGGAGCCTGGAGAAAATTTCTTCGATCAATGCAAGTGGGAGTCTGCTAGCCATTGCTGAAAACTTGATGGATAAAGATAATAATCTTGATTCGGGTCGATGTTTGTAGAAGGAAATTAGGAAGGGAAAATGTTCGATCTTGGAGTTTCAGTGAATATTCATGCATGGTTGCATACAACATGTTTGTTTATATGCTCCAAGAATGCATTTTGTATTTTGGCCCTTGAATTTCGATGTCATTTAGCCGGTGGTACCTGGTATACCAATTATGGGTTTGGGTATGACTCAGTGGGCGATGATTACAAGGTGGTTGCTATTCCAGTGATTTATGGGAAAGATGATCAGGTTTACTCCGAAATTATGGTTCATGGTTTGAAATCAGATTCTTGGAAAAAAGCTCCAGATTTTCCTTACTATTTTGATCCGCATGTCAATGGCAAGCTTGCAAGTGGTGCATTGCATTGGGTTGTAAAAGAGAGTAGTAAATCCAATTCTGACAAACTTATTGCTGCCTTTGATCTTCGAACAGAGGAATTCAAGTTACTCCAACAACCTGAGTATTTTGATCGCCATTGTGATATGCGTTTGGGTATTTTGGAAGGATGCCTTGTCTTGATTTGTTCATTTTGATATCTGGGTGATGGCAAAGTATGAAGTCCAGAAATCTTGGACTAATTTGGTTTCAATCAAAATATGTGATCTATCTACTAACTTTCGTCTGTCTACTAGCTGTCCTCAAGCAGTGAAGCCAATAGCTTATTCTAAATGCCGTAGACGAGTACTTTTAGGACAGACTAATCAGCTGCTGCTATGATATGACATTGAAAGCAAATCTATTACTTATCATGTGATGCAAGTTACTGGGCTGAACAATTTTTTGAATTGGGTATATTTTTACAAAGCCCGGTGAAAGCTCAGCAATGATAGTAATCTGGGAAACACAAAAAGAATAGCTGTACTACATGAAAAGAGGTAATCGCATAGGCATTCTATTTCCTCTCTCTCTCTCTCTCTCTCAACTAGTAGCATTCATTCCCTTTGCTGGGTGTAGACACCAAATTTTTGCCAAAAATTTGTCAAATTTTATGTTTTCTTGAATATTTTCTATTTGATGAGTCATTTAATTTCTTGCATTTTTATATATTTTTTTCTCATTTTTGTAGGTTTATCTTAAGAAAAGAAAATTAGAAAAAAATCAAAAAATCAAAATCAAAAGCAAAAATCAAAATCAAATCATGACTAAATTTATACATTTTCATCATTTTCCCTACCAAATACACTTAACCAATTGTTACACTCAATTTTTTTCATTGATCTTTCTTGTCACTTGGTATGACAAATTCATCATGTTTTTTCATGCACCTTTCTTGTCATTTTGGGAGGCTATCATTTTGACCAACAAAACACTCCACTCTTCCTCCCTCAAAAAAAGACTCATCTCTTGGCTCTCTTTTTTCCTCTTCGAACGAGAACAAAAACCAAACACACAAACTCCACTTTGGCTCAAAAAAAAGACTCTCTCGGCCCTTTCTTTTTTTCCTCTCAACAGACAAGACAGAAAAAAGAACCAAACACTCCAACTCAATACATCTCTCGGCCTTTCCTTTCTTCCCTCGGAACAAACAAGCCAAAAAAAGGCAACGCTCCACTCTCTCTCTCTACTTTGGCCTTTCTGTTGGGAAAATCGGGTAATTTTTCACTCAAAATACAACTAGTAAATTAAATCGATTCAGTAATTCTCAGAAAAGATCGTTAAAATAGTTAGATAGAATTACCATTTCAAGTAAATTTTCAGGAAAGGTTGGAGGGGTCACAAGTGGTCTCACTTAAAACCCAATCTCCTATAACGAAATTTATGTGCACGGTGTATTATCACAATCAGACCCGTGTATACATAAACAGTACATACACACGAATAAGAAAATACACCCAAATGAACTGTATAAAACATTACAAATAAATCCGGCAAATATATTGAATACTATACTACAATTGAAAAGAAACTACCAAATAAATGCATAATAAATAAAAGAGATAAGGAAAGAACGCACCCGAAAATTGATAACGGAGTTCGGCCAATTTTGCCTAATTTCCGGACACCACATAAGCGACCCGCTCTTAATAATTTGGGAGAGGAAAGAATTACAAATAATTCTTTGGTGTTTTTGGTGTGTCTTAATTGAGAAGTGAGAGTGTTTATTTATAACTAACAAACACCTCCCTTCAAAGGTAAACAATCAATGTGGGATTTAGAAAGTTAGGCCAAAAGTCAACAAATCTCTACCTTGGTATAATTTCTAGTCCCACCAAAAAATACAAACCTTCACACACAAATAAAAATAACAAACGGTCCTTGCGGTGCCTCCAAATTTGCGCCCTCAGGCGCCAAGTCAAATATGTAGGATGTTGACCAACTCTAAACAATGTTTAAATTTGGACCTTATAACCACCTTGGTTAGCATATCTGCAAGATTCTTCGTAGTCCGAATCTTCTGGAGAAAAATCTTCTCTTCTTTGAAAATTTTCCGCACGAAATGATAGCGAATATCAATGTACTTTGTTCGTGCGAGTAAGACCTGGTTCTTTGCTAAGTGAATAGCACTCTGACTGTCATAAAACACGTTAATGTGTTTTTTACCAACTCCCAAGTCTTCAAGTAATTCTTGAAGCCAAATTGCCTCCTTCACAGTTTCAGTAATCGCCATATACTCTGCCTCTGCCGTAGACAAAGTCACTGTTGACGGCAAAATAGATTTACAACTAACTGGCGCCTTGGCAAATGTGAACAAGTAGTCAGTTGTCGAACGTCGCTTATCTAAGTCACCTGCATAGTCAGAATCACAATATCCAACTACACATTGACCAAGTGATTCATCCTGTTCAAAAACTAATCCAACATCTACAGTATTTTGGATATTCCGTAGAATCCATTTTACAACTTGCCAATGACTCTTGCCCGGATCATGCATAAACTTGCTTACTACACTAACTGCCTGTGAAATGTCGGGTCTCGTACATACCATTGCATACATCAACCTACCAACTGCATTAGCATACGGAACTTTCGTCATGTATGCCCGCTTTTCATCCGTTTTTGGAGATAATAGGCTTCTAAATTTCAAATGAGGAGCAAACGGAATACTTACAGGTTTTGAATCTCTATTCATATCAAAACGTTGTAGTACCTTATTTAAATATTGCTTCTGTGTTAAACAAAGTTTGCCTCTCGTTCTATCCCTGCTTATCTCCATGCCGAAAATCTTCTTAGTTTCTCTCAAATCCTTCATCTCGAACTCTTTATTCAACTAATCCTTCATTTTGTCAATTTCAACTTGGCTCTTTGACGCTATCAGCATATCATCAATATACAAGAGTAAGTAGATGTAGGACTCATCTCGTAACTTGCACAAATACACACATTTGTCGTATTTGTTTCTTGTGTACTTCTGACCTATCATAAACTGGTCAAATCGTTTGTACTATTGTCTTGATGATTGCTTCAATTCATACAACGATTTACTCAACTTAAAAACCCAATTCTCTTTCTCAGCAACTTTAAATCCATCTGGTTGAGATATATAGATTTCCTCCTTCAAGTCACCATGAAGGAACGCGGTCTTCACATCAAGTTGAGCTAACTCCAAATACAACTGTGCTACCAAGGCCAATAAAATTCAAATAGAGGAATGTTTAACAACTGGAGAAAATACCTTATTATAATCAACTTTCTCCTTCTGAGCGCAGTTTTTAACCATCAATCTTGCATTGTAGCGAATATCATTCTTGTCAGGACATCCTTCTTTCTTTGCAAATATTCATTTGCATCCAATTGCCTTCTTACTTTTCGGTAATTGTGTCAACTTCCACGTCTTGTTCTTCTGAAGAGATTGCATCTCTTCTTCCATAGCATCTTTCCATCTACCATTTTCTATACTTCGAACTGCTTTAAAAAAGGTGGATGGAGCATCGTCAATAACTGGAAGTGTATAGGCCACAATGTCAGCAAAACAACCAGGTTTTTGAATTTCTCGTCCTTGGCCTATTGACAGCAATTGACTCTTGCTACTGTTGAGGTTCTTGGGTTGAAACCTCTTCCTCATTTGACTCCTCTTCTACCAGGAGAGAGTCACTGATGGTGCTATTTGCTGGGCTCACCATTATTGCTCATCCTCCATTTGTTTCGGCGTACATTCCACCTATTGCGGAGTACCATTGGTCTCATCTTGTGTTACCTTATTCAACATGGCAGATTCATCAAAGGTAACATCCCTGTTGATAATGGTCTTCTTTGATTTTAGACACCACAAATGGTATTCCTTAACTCCAGTATTAAAACCCATAAAGAGAGACTTCTTTGCTCGTGGATCCAACTTTGATTCATTTACATGATAATATGCAATAGAACCAAAAATATGCAAAGAATCATAGTCTATTGCAGGTTTTTCAGACCATACCTCACAGCAAACAACGAACTTTCTCCACTAGTGTCATGTTCATACGCTCTGACACCCCATTCTACTACGGTGTTCTTCTAACTGTGAAGTGCTGAACTATGCCACACTCTTGGCATATCTCTTGGAAGAGATCACTCTTGTATTCTCCACCGTTGTCTCTTAAATGGAACCTTGATCTTTTTTTCAGTTTGATTTTCAACCTGAGCTTTCCATTTAAGAAAAATTCCTAGCACATCATTCTTGTTCTTCATAGTAAACACCCAAACTCTTCTGAAAAAATTATCAACAAAAGTAACAAAATAGTACATGCCTCCAAGGGATGGAGTCTTGGCAGATCCTCACACATCTGAATGTACATAATCCAAAATACCCTTGGTATTATGGATGCCAGTGCTAAATTTCACTCTTCTTTATTTTTCCAGAACACAATACTCACAAAATTCTAATTTGCAAGTTTTCGTACCTTTCAACAATCCTTATTTGGCAAGATTTTGCAAGAATTTTTCACCAGCATGTCCCAATCACATGTGCCACAATTTTGTTGTCTCCGCATCCTTCTTACTACTGAAAGATGTTGCCGCCCCTGCTGTCCCAACAACTGTACTACCTTGGTAGTAATACAAATTATTCTTCCTTACACCTTTCAACATCACAAGTGCTCTCGAAGTTGTTTTAAAAATTTCATCTCGCATCGTCACAATCAGGCCTTTTGACTCCAAGACCCCCAAAGAAATAAGATTCTTTTTCAAATTCGGCACATACCGAACATCCTTCAAGATTCTGATGGATCCATCATGATTACGTAATTTGATTGAACCTATCCCAACTGTTTTATATGGATTGTCATTTTTCATGTAAACAACTCCACTATCAAGTTCTTTAAATTCAAAGAACCACTCCCGCATGGGAGACATATGGTAGGTACAACCTGAATCCAAAATCCACTCATTTGGATGGGATGTTAAAGGTGATACAGCCAAAGAGAAACCTGATTTCGCATCACTTTTACACTCTGTAACATTTACGTCTTGCGGAGCTTTTCCTTTCTTCTTCAACTTTAGACAGTCTTTCTTCCAATGCCCTTTCTCATGACAGAAAGCACACTCATTTTTGGCAACTCTATTTTTCTATTTGGACCTTCCTCTTATCCTCTTTGATTGGCTTTGTTGACGACCTCTTGCCACTAACTCTTCATTTGCTGTACCTACTTTATTTTTTATTTTATCCTACTTTCTCAATTCATGACTATACAAAAGCAGAACATACAGCATCTAAAGACACATTCTCCTTTACATGAAGTAACGTAATCTCCAAATGTTCAAATTCATTAGGAAAGGATGATAACAACATCAAAACCAAATCTTCATCTTCAAATTTCACATCTAAATTTAACAGGTCTGCTACTAACTGATTAAATATAGTGATGTGTTCATTCATAGTAGTACCTGATTGGTAATCGAATCGGAACAATCTTTTCTTCATAAGGAGTTTATTCTGACCCCTCTTTTTCAGAAATTTCTTCTCCAATGCCCTCCATAACTTCCATGCAGAAATCTCGTTCTTAAGAGCATACTTTTGCTCTCTGGACAAATACGATCGAATAGATTTGCATACCAACCGATTTATGGTACTCCACTCCTTCTTTTCTATGTCATCTGATTTCTTTTCTTTAATGGCAATGTCAAGACCCTGTTGAAAAAAGAAGCCTATGACCTCACCTTGTCACATGTCAAAATGACCAGTACCATCAAATATCTTCACCGCCAGTTTCAAACTTGACATTGGAGTTCTCGACCATGTGGACGAGGAAGCTGATGCCCCAGATATAATTCTTGATGTGAAATTATTTGATGCCATTACAGACTCAAATGATAGTATTCAATATATAACAAATTACAAACAAGCCAAAGGATGAACCTTCGACTCTGATACCACTTGTTGGGGAAACCGGATAATTTTTCACTCAAAATACAACTAATGAATTAAACCGATTCTGTAATTCCCAGAAATGATCGTTAAAACAATCTCCTTAGATAAAATTACCATTCCAAATAAATTTTCAAGAAAGGCTAGAGGGGTCACAAGTGATCCCACTTAAAACCCAGTCTCCTATGACAGAATTTACTTGTAAGGTGTATTATCACAATCAGACCCGTGTATACATAAACAGTACATACACACAAATAAGAAAATACACCCAAGTGAACCGTATAAAACACGATAAATAAACCCGACAAATATATTGAATACTATACTACAATTGAAAAGAAACTACCAAATAAATGCGTAATAAATAAAAGAGATAAGGAAAGAACGCACCCGAAAATTGATAACGGAGTTCGGCCAATTTTCCCTAATCTCCGGACACTGTCTAAGCGACCCGCTCTTAATAATTTGGGAGAGGAAAGAATTACAAATAATTCTTTGGTGTTTTTGGTGTGTCTTAATTGAGAAGTGAGAGTGTTTATTTATAACTAACAAACACCTCCCTTCAAAGCTAAACAACCGATGTGGGATTTAGAAAGTTAGGCCAAAAGTCAACGCTTTCCTAGAGCTCCCAACAAAAAACACAGACAGAGGAAAGAAAAGAGGGCTCTCAGTTGAGAGCTTCTTCCGGGCTTCCTGACAAAAGCTATGGACAAAAAAAAAAGGGAAGCTTGGGAGCTCGCTGCTAGCGCCATTACCACCACCACTGCATAATAATCTCCATTGTAAAACCATTGTAAGTCTCTCTTTTTATTATTATTATTTTTTAATTTATTTATTTTGATTCCAATGAGATAGCTCCCAGAAATTTGGCAAAGATTTAGTTGATTCTTGTTTTAATGCAATCTGGTTCGGTTCGTTTTTCTTTTGCTTTGATGATCAATAATTTTGTGAGTTTTAAGAAATAAATTAGTTGCTACTGTTGTATTTTTTTTTTCGGAATAAGCCATGAACAAAAATTAAGAAAAGAGAAATGGCCTTGTAAATGCCTTGTTTGTATTTGATAAAATGCCACAATAAAAATATGAGTTAAGTTAGTGAATCTTTTGTGCATATTTTCGTCAAAATAGTTGACCACTAGCTAGCACAAAGCCTGCAAACGCTTGGTTATCCAAAATTTTAGAGTTTTTGAGCCTTAAAAGCATTAGAATAATTTTCTTCATTTTTTGGGCTATTTTGACTTATTGCATCATTTTGTTGTTGTTTACTTGTTAAACTAAAAGTATAGTTGTAATGTAGAAGTTATAAGGAGGTTTTTGGCATAATTTTTATGATTTTTGGTGAAGGTTTAAGGGTTTTAAAAGAATAAAAAACTGGGCTGTTTTTTGGTATTTTGTCCACCTTCGGGTCATTTTTTGTAAAAACTAACTTCAAAAATGGATTCTACGCAAAAAATGGAGTGAGGGGGTGTATTTTGAGAAAATTTGGTGATCGAAAAATTCACCGACGGCCGGCGGCGGTCTGACGGCGGTAGCGCTGCCGGTGGCTGCCATGGCCACCAGCTGAAGCCGGAGTGGAAGGAGAAGAAAAAAGAAGAAGAAGAAGAGAAGGAAAAGAAAAGAAAAGAAAAGAAAAGAAAGAAAAAAAGATTTGGGCTAATGTTTATTTTCTAATGGGTCATTTCTTTAATTTCGATTGGGCTAGGGTCTTCTTTCTTTGGGGCTTTTTCATTTGGGCTTGTATTTATTTTCATGAAAGCAGCCCACATTTTTCTTCCCGGCAGGATGGCTAAGGCCCAAGCAACAATAAAAAGAAAGGCCCGATGGTTTTTTCTTGCACAAGTCAGAAACCGAAATTTGCACTTTAGCCCCTGATCTTTAGAGTAGTTATATTTCAGCCCAGAACATTTTAAATTTCTTTCACTTGGGTCCTTAAATTAATTTCATTTTGGTCCCTAAACTTCATCTTTCATTTAATTTTGACCTCTAAACTTTAAAAAATATATTTTTGACCCTAAAATTTTTTCTATTTTTGCAATTTAGTCCCTAGTGAATTTTGACTCTCTTTATTATGATTGTTTCTTTTCTTAAATAGCTAATTATGTTACTTTTGAATATATTTAACTTGTAATTTTTTTAGATGTTCTTAAATTCCTTTATGTATGACATATTAGTGTGAGTTTAGTACTTTTATTATTATTATTTTTCAATTAAATTGGTGCCATGATTCTTTTGTTCATTTTCAGTATAAATAGGGTAATTTGACTCCATTTAGTCACCACTTCAAAAGGGAGGTACTCCTATTATTATTATTATTATTATTATTATTATTTCGATGTCAATTACGTGCTATTATGTGCTCGTACGTGTTCCTATATATTTATATATTTTTATATGCTTTATTTATTTGATTTAAAAGTTCATTCGAATTTTCTTATATTTGTTTAATTAATTTTTATAATTATTTGAGAAACATTTAAATATCTCAAGAATGTAATAGATAGGATAACTAGATTTGTTTTATTATATTTTCCCGTTTTAGATTGTAATTAGGTCCTCTATTATAATAGATAGTGTAGATAGGATTTATTTATTTATTTATTTATTTTATTTTATTTCCTCATTTTAGATTGTAGTTAGATTTCCCGCTGTAATAGATAGGTTTTCGCGTGTTTGTGTGGCTTATATGTTATGTGCTTTATTCGCTTTTCTTAGAATTTTTGCATTTAGATATTATGTTTATGTGTTATGTGCTACGTGCTCTTACATGTTTATTTGTTTTAATTTATGCCTTATTTGTCTTACAATGTATTAAGAATGCATGACGTCATCACACTAGTCCAATGCTAGTTGTGGCTTCTCCCTCCGTTTATTTGCTAGTCCAACGCTAGTAAGAATTTTTAGAAATGGACTAGTCTAACGCTAGACTCGTAGATCGTTCACGCATTAGATTCATCTTTTGTATGATATCCATTAAATTTTAGGATATTTTATCATTTGCATGATATTTCCTATTATATTATCCCCTACCCTCTATATGTGTTAATCATATCATTTAGAATTGCATCTCATTTAAGAAATTGTAAAATAAGTTAGTTTATTTGCTTATTCATATTAGGAGAATTATTCATTGAACATGGGTATGGGTGATTATAACTCTTTAGTTTAAATACCCAATAGATCTTTGTATAAGAAAATCATGTCACGAGTTTTTGCCTCCCGTACCCATTATGCTGTATTCCTTTTCTTTTGATCACTTATGCCTATGTATATAATTTTTTTTTCTTTTAATTTTATCATTCGCATACTCGTGACCCATTCAAGAAATTATTTTGGCCTTCGCAATTAATGCGATTGATATCAATTAAACCCTTGAATGGACATTTTGCTCCTCTCGACATTTTTATAAATTTAGATTTGCATCCATATAGGAAACATCCAAATGTGATAAATTTAAGAGTTAGATTAGAGAATTTTTTGACTAAACCTTGCAACTAGCTTAGACTAGGTCGAAAGGGTGCCTTAAGTTTGAGTTAATCGAACCTTTGCCTTTCCTTTTTTCAACCATGACTTCCGAACTCATCTTCTCTTGCTTTTCAAAGACCTGGAGTTGTCAAAAAGGGTTTTATTTTATTTCATTTTTATCAAAAATATTTTTGGGTGACTTGGTACATCCAAACTCAATACCAAGTGGCGATTCTTCTTTTTTTTTAAAAACCCTTTTAGACTAAATTTTGGACCCAAACTGTCGCATTCTTTAAAGTCCCATTCTAGGTCTTTTTTTTCATAAAATCACATCTTTTATTAAACAACTTATTTTTTCATCTTGGAAAATGGGGCGCGACACCAATTATGGGTTTCGATGTCCTTTCGCCGGTGGTACCTGGTATACCAATTATGGGTTTGGGTATGACTCAGTGGGCGATGATTACAAGGTGATTGCTATTCTAGTGATTTATGGGAAAGATGATCAGGTTTACTCCGAAGTTATGGTTCATGGTTTGAGATCAGATTCTTGGAAAAGGGCTCCAGATTTTTCTTACTATTTTGATCCGCATGTCAATGGCAAGCGTGCAAGTGGTGCATTGCAATGGGTTGTAAAAGAGAGTAGTAAATCCAATTCTGACAAACTTATTACTGCCTTTGATCTTGGAGCATAGTAGAGGTGGCAAAATAGACGGGATTTGCTTAGGTTCGAAATGGAATCGAATCATATGGGTTTGGATTTAACCTTACCCATATGTGTTTTGGGATTAATTTGGGCGGGATCACTTTGGGATGGGTTTAGATTGATCCCGTCCAATACCCAAATCTATTTTCTATATTTTTTTCCTTTAATTCTTTTTAATTTTTTATATAACTTTAATATTTTTATTTATTAAATTTCTTTTGATCTTATTGTGAATTTATATTTTCCTAAATTCATTTACACTCTAAAACGATCAATAGTTACTTTTAAAAGACATAACATTTTGGTAAGAATGAACATATCTTCTCCCTGGATTAAATCAAAAATTCGAGTAACAAATAAAGGAAAAGATAGATATACAGTCATATTCCAACCTTACCCATAATGTTGTCTAATACAAGGACTAGAAACAAGATTTTTTAATGCCAAATTCATTCTTACTGACATTCTTAAAATTTTCAAAATTTGATACAAAAGAAATTCACATTAAATGCTGAATAAAGCTAGCACAGAAACAAAGAAACTGATTAAAAATTGATAACAGGGTTGCATATAGAAATCTATATAGATAGTTCAACAATTAGCATAAAATCAATATAAAGGGTGCCAACAATTGTTAGTAAAGCATTGATTCTTGCAGACACCAAAATTTTATCAATTAATTTTATTTTTATTCTTATTCTTATTTTTTTAAAGTTGTTTAAATGAAATCATTTTTACTTAACTGGTTTTCTTTTGTAGGAAAGTGAAGAAAAGAAAAGAAAGAAAATGGAAGTGAAAAAAATCAGATTTTTGCCAAAAAAAAAAATCAAAGATGAATTTTTGGATAAATGAAATTTTTTGAGAAGATATTTGGGCCCAATAGGTACCCAAGTATTTCCCAACATTTTCCATCAAATAATGGGTACAATTGGGATGCATCCCATTTTAAACCCAATATCAAATTACAATACCCATTCCGCCCAAAATTCTTTTGGGCATGGGTAACCTATTGGGATTTGGGACAAATTGCCACCTCTAGAATAGAGGAATTCAAGTTACTCCAACAACCTGAGTATTTTGATCGCCATTGTGATATGCGTTTGGGTATTTTGGAAAGATGCCTTTCCTTGATTTGTTCATTTTGATATCTGGGTGATGGCAAAGTATGAAGTCAGAAATCTTGGACTAATTTGGTTTCAATCAAAATATGTGATCTATCTACTAACTGTCATCTGTCTACTAGCTGTCCTCAAGCAGTGAAGCCAATAGCTTATTCTAAATGCCGTAGACGAGTACTTTTGGGATAGGCTAATCAGCTGCTGCTATGGTACGACATTGAAAGCAAATCTATTACTTATCCTGTGATGCAAGTTACTGGGCTGAACAATTTTTTGAATTGGGTATATTTTTACAAAGCCCAGTGAAAGCTCAGCAGTGATAGTAATCTGGGAAACACAAAAAGAACAGCTGTACTACATGAAAAGAGGTAATCGCATAGGCGTTCTGTTTCCTCTCTCTCTCTCTCTCTCTCAACTAGTAGCATTCATTCCCTTTGCTGGGTGTAGACACCAAATTTTTGCCAAAAATTTGTCAAATTTTATGTTTTTTTGAATATTTTCTATTTGATGAGTCATTTAATTTCTTGCATTTTTATATATTTTTTTTTTCATTTTTGTAGGTTTATCTTAAGAAAAGAAAATTAGAAAAAAATCAAAAAATCAAAATCAAAAGCAAAAATCAAAATCAAATCATGACTAAACTTACACATTTTCATCATTTTCCCTACCAAATACACTTAACCAATTGTTACACTCAATTTTTTTCATTGATCTTTCTTGTCACTTGGTATGACAAATTCATCATGTTTTTCCATGCACCTTTCTTGTCATTTTGGGAGGCTATCATTTTGACCAACAAAACACTCCACTCTTCCTCCCTCAAAAAAAGACTCATCTCTTGGCTCTCTTTTTTCCTCTTCGAACGAGAACAAAAACCAAACACACAAACTCCACTTTGGCTCAAAAAAAAGACTCTCTCGGCCCTTTCTTTCTTTCCTCTCAACAGACAAGACAGAAAAAAGAACCAAACACTCCAACTCAATACATCTCTCGGCCTTTCCTTTCTTCCCTCGGAACAGACAAGCCAAAAAAAGGCAACGCTCCACTCTCTCTCTACTTTGGCCTTTCTGTTGGGGAAACCGGGTAATTTTTCACTCAAAATACAACTAGTGAATTAAATCGATTCAGTAATTCTCAGAAAAGATCGTTAAAACAGTTAGATTGAATTACCATTCCAAGTAAATTTCCAGGAAAGGCTGGAGGGGTCACAAGTGGTCCCACTTAAAACCCAGTCTCCTATAACGGAATTTATGTGCACGGTGTATTATCACAATCAGACCCGTGTATACATAAACAGTACATACACACGAATAAGAAAATACACCCAAATGAACTGTATAAAACACTACAAATAAATCCGGCAAATATATTGAATACTATACTACAATTGAAAAGAAACTACCAAATAAATGTGTAATAAATAAAAGAGATAAGGAAAAAGAACGCACCCGAAAATTGATAACGGAGTTTGGCCAATTTTGCCTAATCTCCGGACACTGCCTAAGCGACCCGCTCTTAATAATTTGGGAGAGGAAAGAATTACAAATAATTGTTTGGTATTTTTGGTGTGTCTTAATTGAGAAGTGAGAGTGTTTATTTATAACTAACAAACACCTCCCTTCAAAGATAAACAACCCATGTGGGATTTAGAAAGTTAGGCCAAAAGTCAACAAATCTCAACCTTGGCATAATTTCTAGTCCACCAAAAAATACAAACCTTCACACACAAATAAAAATTTCGAGGCATAACTGTCGTCTGTCTACTAGCTGTCCTTAAGCAGTGAAGCCAATAGCTTATTCTAAATGCCGTAGACGAGTACTTTTGGGACAGGCTAATCAACTGCTGCTATGGTACGACATTGAAAGCAAATCTATTACTTATCCTGTGATGCAAGTTACTGGGCTGAACAATTCTTTGAATTGGGTATATTTTTACAAAGCCTAGTGAAAGCTCAGCAGTGATAGTAATCTGGGAAACACAAAAAGAACAGCTGTGCTACAAGAAAGGAGATAATCGCATAGGCGTTTTGTTTCCTCTCTCTCTCTCGACTAGTAGCATTCATTCCCTTTGCTGGGGATTTAATTACAAACATAGGTTTTTTTTTAACTTGAGCTAACATGCCACTCCTAGGATTGAATTATGAGATTTGATATTTGCAACCCATTTCTTGCTATGTGGGCTAATGTATCCTTGCTACACGGTGATGATTGAACCAAATGTGAGTTCTTACAATCTTGTTGGGCCTTTTGGGCTTGATATTTCTTTCCCTGTTTGAATCTTTGATGTTGTGCAATGAGAGACTTGGGGAAGAGATTCTCAGTAAGAAAGTGGATTTGGGCTAATGTTCTCTCTTCTATAACTCTTATATTCATCTCTGCTCATATGCTTACGTCTCCTAAATCTGAACTTTGTTGTATTAAGTACAACCTAAGTAGTGTTTGTTTAAGATGGTAGGCAATGTTTTTAAACTCGGACCGGTCAGTGAACCGGAGAGGTGGCCGGTTCGCGGTTCGACCGGTCCGACCGGCCGGTTCAAAGATTCACTTTTTTTTTTTTAGTGTTAAGTACTAAACAGGTTTCATTCTACACTTGAACTTTACCAACATAACTTAATTTAAGTTATGATAATAATAAATTTTCTAAAAGTTATACACAAAACATGGAATGATAAATATAATTAAAATATCATAATTCACCACAAATTTTCATAAATTCATTATAAACATAAAGAGATACAATCCAAATGTGCACCAATTATCACAAATAAAAACACAAAAAATAAATAAATTAAATATTGAAATTCTTTTACAACCCTTAAAAAAATCCATAAAAGAGTTCAAGTTAAGACAAACTATTTGAATAGCAAACTTTTATCAGTGGCATGATAAGCAACCACACCACCTTCACAATTTCATCAACTTAAGCTGAAAAAGTTAAAATTTTATTATAAAAATATAAATCTAATTGCTCAAACTAAAAAAAACTAAAAAATTTTGAAAAACAAATATACAGTTAAACACATAAAAAATTAATTGCTACTAAACATTACTAATTAACATGTTATATTAAATTCAATGATCCTATACCATTAATTATTTTAAATTCAATTATCAATAGCTTCGATTATGTGCCAACTACCATATTTTTGACCAGCCCAATGTTATTATTTGTAATTCCTACCCAATTCCTACACGGATGTGCACTACTTTTGCAAAAATTTCATCCTTAATTAATCGAATAAAAATAAAACAAAAATGAGGGAAACATATGAAAATTGAGGGGAAAAAGAAGAAAATGCAAAAAATCAACTAAAGATAATAATATAGAAAAAAAACCTTGAAAAGAAAAAAATTAAACTTACTAAGATGTTGGAAAACAAGAAAAGTTGAAATTTTCAACTTGTTTACAATTTGCTAAAGATAATAACCTGATAATAATGGTGAAGACTTGAGAAAATCTTGTTGTGGATATTTGGGTTAAAAATGGTTAAGAAGAAAAAATTGAAAAAAAAATAAGAGAAGAACTTGATGTTTTAATATATTTTTTAGTCAAGTAGAATTCTCAACAAACTTAAGTACAGTCTAGCGGTAAGATTGTCATATTTAAACTTGGAGACCCAGGTTCGAATCTTTACTACACCATTCTTGAACTGGCCGGTCCGGTCCGGTTCTGAAAACATTGATGGTAGGTAGACCAGTTCATTGGTTTAGTCTAATATGCTTTTAACCAAATCTTTGTAGAAAGCATTACTTTAACATATAATAGATGAGCCAAGTACTGCAACTAAATTTTGAGTGCCCTGTATGCCTCAGGATATCTTCTTTATACTTATAGAAGCAGTAACCCATCTACCTTCAGTCGTCAAAGGATACACCAACTTTTGAGAATCAACTTTTGTCTCCCACCACCTCAATCAGTTAAACAACTTGAAATTAACTCATTTCCTGTTTCTCTATATGCATGTCACCGTCATTATGTATAAAAATTTTATGTTTCGAACTTAACAGAAGTAGTCATTGGCATGTTAGTTCTGTTAATAAGGTTGTCTTTGTATTTTTGCACATATTGTTTCTCTAAAGAGCTCTTTTCTAATAAGGTTAATAAGTTGTATGGGTGGTATGACAAATCTTTGGTGTTACACTACAGTGGTCCTCTATAGAAATCTATAGGTATAAAATTCGCATCATATGATGCTGATTGCGGGAAGATTATAATTAGAATATGTGTAAGTTTATGTTGTTACTTATAGATATGCATGGCTCATATCTATCGTGATATTCTTAACAAAAGTAAAGAGTAGTATTAATTTTTCAAGATGTTTCCCTGAAATTTGATTTTGACGTGTTAGCATTGTCATTTATCTTTAAGCAGTTGATGGAGCTTGCACATATATGGTTCTTATCATGCTAATGGCACAACTTGTCTTGGATTTTTATGAATTGCCTCTGCTATTGTTGATGGTTAAACTTGTTGCTGGACTTGATATTCTTGATTTTGGTTCTTTGATTTGCTGTCCTTTAACTTGTCTTGAATGTTTATGAATTTGCTTATGTTATTCTTGATGGTTTAACTTGTTGGTGGAATTGATTATTCTTGAATGCAGTTCTTTGATTTGATGCCATCTGTTTATCTAGAATGCTTACTTGAATAGGCACTTAGGTGCTGTGTTTTTCTTTTTGATTTCCACCTTTTGCTTGGTCCTTGGGATTTTGCTTTTGTAACTGCTGTTCCTTGCATTTTAGAGGAAGCAGATTCTTGAAGGCACAGAATAAGTAGCTCAAAGTTTTTTTTGCGGTCTTGAATTAATGCAGTTTCTCAAATATAGCATAATGGCTGCATGAGTGCTAAATCTCTATAACACAAACTATTTTCTGCCTTTGAAATATTGAATTAACCAAATCATCTATGATGACAATTTACAAGACTTTTTTTTTCCATGTTCTACATTTCTAAAATTCTAAGATTTCTCTTTTTCTGATATCTTCGACTTTGTTGGGCCATATTGTTTCTGTGCAGGTATGATCCTGTTGTGCGAGAAAGCTTTTAAAGCAGCTGGAAATGTGGTCTTTGAGAAGTGTGCTTATTATAGCAATGAAGGATTCTTTGATATGTAATGATGATTAGAAATCTTACTTGTTCTGCTTTCTGAGAGTCTATGGAGAGATGCGTATTACTGTCTTGATTTTTTTATTAGCTGATCCAGCTTAAAACTAAATGCAGCTGAAGAAATATTTGTTTGAGGCCAAAAAAAAAAAAAAAAAACTCCTTATGTTTGGTTCCTTCAGACTTCTTGCTTTTTTCTATTGCACTGGTTTCCTTTTCCAAGGGAATAAGCTGCTCGTTTGATTAGGCTAGTGTTGCTTGATGATTACTTGTGCTTGCATTTGATTATTCTGCAAAATATCAAAGCCTTGTTTTTCTTTTGCATGGTAGATTTTGTGGATCTTGGAACCTGTAATTGAAGACAAGTTACCAAGTATTTTTTTTGTGTTCATATTTTCATTGTAAAAGTTTATACTGTTTGCTATACAACTCGGTAGAAGCAAACAAAACATTCTAAATTATTTATTCACTTTAGAATAATTTCAGATTCATATTAGATTAATTTTTACTCTCATCTGCATTTTTTTTTCTTTTTCTATTAGATGATTGGCATAGGTAAACCTGCCATCACACTTTGCGTTGACCAAGGTACCCTTGCTAATTTTTGAACATTTGCAACAAATTCGAAACTTAATAATGAGTCATTTTTCGCTTGCTCCTAAGTCCATTTTTAAAATATTGCACAAATATATTTTCACAAATTATAGCTTTAAGGTAGAACAAACTCAATTTCAACCACCAAAAAGTTACAAAAGCTGCATACTATCTAACCATTGGATTGCTATTTTTAGTAGTTTTTTTTTTTTTGTAGAAAAATATACTGTGACGATTCGATATATGTGAGGTAATAAGGTAATTGAAAAATATGTTCACAAAAAATGAAAAAAAATTTCTGCAAAAAATCAGAATCCAAACAAGAATGTTCATTGATGATGCTCATTTTATAGAAATATTATTCACTGTAGTGCACGTGTAGCATAAAAAACATCAATTTGCACCTCATGGGCTTTTGAGACTCTTGAGAGAATTTTTTTGAGGATGCTCAAATTGAAAGGTAAGTGAAAATGATAGAGGGTAGTTTATTAATGATTTATCAAAAGAAAAAAGGAATCAAACTAATTTTTTATGCACTAACAATGTAATGGTTTTTTTATACTAATAATTATGGGTGTATGCCATATGTGCATGATTGAAATTTCAAATTTGAATTCATATTATATGGTATGATCCAAATCTGTTAGCGTAAAAAAAATTTACAGTGGCAATGTATCAAAAACTTACTCACAAAATATTGCAGAAAATTTTTCATTTTTTTAACCTCTCAATTATTTGCCAAACTATTTTTTTGTTACCATTTTCATTAACTTAATATCACATGACCTAGTATTATATTTTCCCGCCAACAACACAGCCTATATTTCAACCTACGGGATAGCATTGTCCATACAGGCATTATATGTGGCATGCATGTCATTTGAATATTTTTATAATAATCATTGCAATATTTTTCTGTATTGTGATGTATAACAGATCAAAATGTAATCCAAAGATAGAAAGGGAATAAAATAATAAAAAAATACATTTATAATGTAAAATAGGGGAAATGGGGCAGGAACGGTTGTCAGTGACAACCGTTCCTGAAGGTTCACGGCCACGATGTGGCCTCAAAAATTTGTGCAGCTCAGATTACAGCATGTAACTCGATTTTCACGTCATGTGTGGGGCCCACAAAAAAGTGTTGTAAAATTACGTCGTG